>NC_056747.1:597429670-597609670 GCF_019279795.1 Protopterus annectens
TTGCACTGGGTGTGACGAGGATGGACAGGATTAGGAATAAGTATATTAGAGGGTCAGTCCAGGTTGGAAGGTTTGGAGACAAAGCCAGAGAGGCAAGATTACATTGGTTTGGACATGTGCTGAGGAGGGATGCTGAGTATATTTAGTATATTGGGAAAAACATGCTAAGGATGAAGCTACCAAGTTACAGGAAAAAGAAGGCCTAAGATAAGGTTTATGGATGTGGTGAGAGAGGACAAGCAGGTAGTTGGTGTGACAGAGCAAGATGCAGAGGACAGGAAGAAATGGAAACAGATGATCTGCTGTGGCGACCCCTAACGGGAGCAGCCGAAAGAAGATGATGATGATGAGATGATATTATATATATACATATATATATATATATATATATATATATATATATATATATATATATAAATAAATATATAGATATATATATATATATATATGGTTCCCTATCAGAATCCTGAAACACTATAAGCCTGAAAGTCAAAATCCCGAAATCTAATGACTGAAAATGCAAAATCTCGAAAATGCAAAATCCCGAAAGTCAAAATCCTGAAAACACAAATAATGCTAATATGTCACTATAAAGACACTAATATCTACCAACTGACCCTGACCCTAACCCTAACCCTAAGGTCCGTCACTATCGCACACTCACCTGACCTGCGCCTAACCCTAACTCACTTAAACCGCCTAACCCCAATATTTGTCACTATTGCATACATGCCTAACCTGCCCTAACCCTAACTCACTTATACCGCCTAACCCTAACATAAAACCAACCGCACACTTACCTGGACCCAACGCATGACCTAACACCACAGGGCTAACAATAGCAAAGCCACAATGACGTCAGCATGTCCATTTTGTGTTTTCAGGATTTTGACTTTCGGGATTTTGCATTTTCGAGATTTTGCATTTTCAGTCATTAGTTTTCGGGATTTTGACTTTCAGGCTTATAGTGTTTCAGGATTCTGATAGGGAACCATATATATATATATATATATATATATATATATATATATATATATATATATAGATAGATATAGATATAGATATGTGTGTGTGTGTATATATATATATATAGATGTATGTATATATATATGTATATATATACTATAGATGTACCTGTGTGTGTGTGGGTGTGTATATATATATATATATATATATATATATATATATATATATATATCGATTCACTTTATAATTTGAAATACTGACTTTCAGTATTTCAAAATCATAAAGTCAAATGTCCATAATCCCGAATGCACACAATCACGAACACATACACACCATACATCACACAACACATACATCATCCAACCCACACTACAACAAACAAAACACATACAAACACAAAAACACAAATAAACAAACCTACACTACATGTAATCAGTGGGGCGAGCCCCCTTGCACGCCCCCTACTTATATATACTAACTCCAAGATCGCACAGACAGAAAAACGAAACACACACCCACACATTTCACAGTCCCTTGCACACACACAAATATCACACATATACACACATCAACACATCCAGCACTTACACACATTCAGACGCACTCAAACTCCCACACAAAACCTTAACACTCACTTACTTTCAGTTGCATCTACATCCATACACGACATGAACCATGATATACTCCCAACACCGCACACCACATACCATAAGCCATAACTGCGAATTTGAAATATTCTGATTCATGATTATGCACTTTCGCGATTTTGAGTCTTTGACTTTATGATTTTGAAATACTGAAATTCGGTATTTCAGTATTTCAAAATTATAAAGTTATAAAGTGAACCCATGTGTGTGTGTGTATATATATATATATATATATATATATATATATATATATATATATATATATATGTATAGTGTATATATATAGAAGCGAAGGCTGATTTCGTGAAAGCACTTACGTTTTGTTCCTGTGCACTATTAAAGCTGTTTTCATCTTGTTTCAAGAGGCATTGACTACAGTTTTTTGGCTGCTTATCCACTCACAACGTGCTATTCTTATTGGATACTGCTTGGTTTGTGCTTAGATTTCTCCGTTCATTTGGGCTGAAGTTCTACATATATATATATATATATATA
The DNA here is from genome assembly GCF_019279795.1 of Protopterus annectens. NCBI lineage: Eukaryota > Metazoa > Chordata > Ceratodontiformes > Protopteridae > Protopterus > Protopterus annectens. Next base: position 597,431,779 of record NC_056747.1, read on the forward strand.
TATATATACATATACATATACATATATTTATATACACATCTGTTTGTGTGTTTACTCTGAAAATGTTGAAACACAAAAACGTGAATATCAAACTCTCGGAATTGTCCCTTGCAGGACCAATGATAGCACTCATTCCTGGGTCCAGGATCTATAATAGGACTTGTTTCTGGTTCCAAACTGGTAAGGGGATTTAATATTCACATTTTTTTTTTGATAAACCATAGTATCATCTTATCATTCAGTTCTCTGTCTGATCTGCCCATCTGTCAGCTTTGTAGCTCCTTCTCTATGCCCTTCGCGTTTAGGCTGATGACTGAATTGCACATATTCTCTTACCAAATATTTTAGTGCTCTGCTTGTATTTTTAAGCATGTTTCCAACAATATGCCTTAGACGTTTTTTTGGAACCGTAATGATATTGATAGTTTCCCTCACTTTAGTTTTTTGTAACTCTGTGGACCACATTTCCTTTCTGGTACCTCCAGACAAAGATAACCATCTAACACTAAACTGATTTCAATTATTATGAGGGAACACTCATGCCTGGTGTATACTTATAATTTAATAATTAATCACAAACCCCATTAGTTTCTTGGTAAATGTTACCTTACTGTATTTCATAAACAGCTTGCAGAAAGCATCATTTGTTACTTTGATTTGTTTGTCTCATTTATATATGAATGTCACATTCCAGGAAAAGCCACAGGGCATAACTGATGCCCTTTTAATTAGATCTTTGTAGCTGCATTTAAGACATCAAACACCACAAGTCAGTCATAAACATGCAGCAGTTATAGCAGATAAATATTCATAGCATCATGCGAATTATATACAGCAGACTCCCTCTTATCTGGCCTCTCTTTTACCAGTGTTCTCTTTAACTGGTCATCAAATTTCTGCCATTGCCCTAGCAAAAGACAACAGACAAGAACAAGACTTCTGCCTCCTCTAGGCAAAGTAATGACAGACATTTGAGTTTTCGACTTCATATTCATTAGAAGATTGCATACTAACACAGATCCTGTTACTCTAGCTGATTTATAAGCTATAAATGCTATTTTGCATGCATTTTCTGACTAACCAGCCATTTGTTTATCCAGCCTGAGGTCTGTTCCCAGCGAGACCAGATAAGAGGTAGTCTACTGTAAATATGGATTTCAAAATATATATGGCATGCTGATGTGAACTGCTGCAGAAAAGACACTGTCCTTTATTATCTGTACAATACAGTGTGTAATTTTCTTTGTATTGACTATGACATAGAACAACCAGCATGAATAATGTCACCTGGAGGAGGAATACATATATTGTGCTTCTTCACTTTCCATACATTAAAACAACTTAAAATGACTTAATAGCAGATACCTCTAACCTATTAAAACTATTTTCCCAATGCACTTGCCTAATGGTGCAAGCTACAGTAAAATCGAAAGTCATAGATATTGTACAGTTAGAAATTAGAATGCCAATTATTTTCTACTGATAACAAAATCTCTCTCATGACAGGCTTCTCTTACACAAAATAATTCACAATCTGGCATATTGTTAATGCAGGAACTTGTCTCAGAGTTGATTTTTTTTTAGTTGGATGTAAATCCATGCTACCACTCTATACTCATATAATCGTAACACTTATAAAATTTCCTGTTAAGAGTACAAAGTGTGAAAGACAGGATAGTATCCCACTGCCTTTGGTGGTATCTCTGTGAACAGTTTCTGTCTAGCAGTTATAGTCAGGTAAGCAGTTGTTAGTGTTTTGGGTACCTGGGAAGTCTGAATCCATACATAGATAACAAAGCATGAATCACACAGAGCACTAACATGCGGAAATGGAAGTAATAGATGAAAAGAGAATACTATAAATCCCTATACTTAAATCAAAAGGACAGCGACATCAACATCTGAAAGTAATCTTATAGTGCTCAGCTGTATTAATGCTCGCTATCACTTCCTGTGTGGTCTGTCGTCATTTTTATGATTTGTTATAAATCAAATAGCCCATTTGATCTCACATGTTAATACTATTTTGATAATTTGCGTCCCTGTGAAATGATGTTGGCTTTCTGCTTTTTTTAACTGATCTTTTAAAGGCATATTCATGTAAAGTAGCAGGTGTATCAGTTAAAGACTTCCTAAATTGAGTCCTACAGTCGACAAGAATACATCTTTCTCCCTTCTTTGGACTTGACATTTATAATAGATGAAATAGTCAAGCTACCCTCCCTCCAGCCCCTACAGGAAATTGTACATAATGTTGTTAAATCCTCCTTGCCATTCTTTACCATAAGCTCCAACAATGGCACGATCATATCCCCAGATACTCACACAAAACTCCTGGGCATCGCCGTCGATAACGCCCTAAAATATGATATCCATGTCAATCAAGCCATCAAATCTGTCAACAAAAAACTGGGCTCGCTATACAGGGTCAAACCCTTCCTCACTCCTTTTGCAAGAACCACTATTGCTCGGTCCCACCTACTATCTACCCTCCTCTATGCCTCCCCCCCTCTTCACTAACCTGAACCAAGCCACCTTTACCAAACTTGCTAGTTGTTACAACAATATTGCTAGATTTGCTACAGGTGCTACCTCTAGGACTCTCCATTGTATCAACCTAACTCAACTAGGATGTCTAGAGTGGCCTAGTCTTCTCCGATACAACCAACTTATAATAACCCACAAAATACTATATCAACCTGAAAAAACACCAGCACTAAATAAGATCATTAAATCATACAGCAACCTGAGGACACTATGCTCTGCTAACATACTGCTGGTACAAACAACTTAGAGCATAAATGTTGCTGGGGACTCACTATTCACCAACTCAGTAGGCAAAACTTGGAATATGCTACCTGCCAAACTTAATCACCAATCCTCCTTAACCCAATTCAAAAAAAGCCTCAAACTACACTTCCAGCAGCATTGGCAGTGTCCCTGCTTAACTACTAATCACCACCCACTGTTCCTGCAAACTCTCCCCTAAACATTTCAGTCTTATACTATAATAAGTGTACAAATTCTTGAAGGGACTTAGCCCATAACTCTGTGTATTATTGTCTGAAATTGAAGCTGCATGACTTTGATGTTGTCTACTATGTTTTATCCATGTTTGTTACCCTACTGAAAACTTCATATTATACTTATCTCTAAATATTTCTATTGTTCCTAATGTATTTATACTCTGCTTTCTGGAGCTTTTCTCCCCGAGCCTCCACTGAAAATGGACATATATCCAGTCGGACTTTCCCAGTAAACAAATGTAAAATAAATAAATAAATAAATCTTTGGTGAATTTCATTTACTATTTTAATAGTTACAATATTTGGTTAATTATGCAAAGGGAGTTGTTAGAAACACAATTCACTGTGTAGGCCTTGAAACAGTTTGAACAACAAAAGAAAGACACTCTTAGAAAATCTGACTATATATAAAAGAGTTAGACACAAACCACAGCATCATAGAACACTTGTGCAGGACCAGTATTGACCTTTACAGGTATAAGGACATAGCTGATGAAAAATTTCCCAGGAAAGAAGAGAGTATAAAGTGAGCAAACCCAGACAGTAAGATCGGCTGTTACAATGAGCTCTTGTAAAAGATCTGTGATTGCGCTCAGTGCAGCTATCCTGGCTTGGCACGGCTTCTCTTACTCTAAGACTTACAAAATAAGTGTAAGAAATGCAGTTGTTGACGTTCCTTTATAGGCATGTATGCCTCAGGGGAAAGAAAATACATTTCCTTTTTCTAGGAAAATGTATTTTGATCAGCTTATGTTATTTATTGCAGTTGTTGACAATGAGCACTTATGTAGGGGGCAGGACAGAACATGTTGCTTGGAAAATTCAGGCCAAGAAGGAGATAAAATAGTGCACTTCATTCACTGTAGATAGAGAATCTTCTTCTAAATGACTCTTTATGTCCTTCTGTGGATTTGCAGCTGGGAACATCCTCTCCCCTTTCTGTTTCCAAAATTCTGACTCCCATTAAATTTATCTTGTCAGCCCGGACATTAACTTTTTGGAAAAATGACAAATCTTTTTACCCGACTTACTGAGCTGTATATTTAGAGACATGCTTACAAGATAACTGTATTGTCAAAAGCCACTTCGCCAATCTATCGCAATTGTATTTAAAGGTATTCTTCTATTTTTGACAGGGCCTCATTCATGACGGATTTCAAGGAGAATTTGCACCCCTTTAGCAGTATATTAACCCAGTTTCCTTCTAATCGCAGAGAGGGAGAGAGTGAGTATTAGTGGATACCTGTTTGAGATCCATCAGTTTTAAACACACACATCAAATTCAGAAAGCTTAAAATGGTAATATTTCAGACCATTCTCCCATTCTGCATCAGAAAGCACTGATGACCACTGTGCCCTAACAAATGTGTATTAACATAATTCCCATTTTTGAAACCCCACAGGATGTTCCAAAGGTTTCTAATGGAAAAGCCTTCATTTTTGATTTCCAGTAGTTCCATTTGGACAAGCAACAGCTCAATGAGTTTTCTGCGGATGCATGGTTTCAGACATAGTTGCAAAGGATACGGAGCATGGTATCCTTAATTCAGAAAGATGTCCATCAGTCAGCCATAATGTTCCTTGTTGTCCTGGTAGATAATGTCAGCTATTTACTTAATGGTTTGAAAAATAGTACTTGTTGGATCAAAACCAATAACTTATTACTTCTTTGAATGTGGAACTTTAGAAGTGGGTGACTTCTGTCCACTTGAATTGTGGAAATGTCTTTTCTTTTTCTAGTCCACTTTACAAAAATGTCTTAGCAAACTGATGTTTGAGTCTCCAGTCGCAATAATGCATGTGTGGACAGTCCACTGCATCATAATGCATTGCATTTGAATGCTCACAAGGTCCAAATAGTGGTTGAGGGCATAGTGTTTGAAAGCTAAAACTTGCCATTTACAAACAAAGCCCAATACTAAAGGCTGTAGTTTCAGATCAAGTATTTAAACGCAACACCATCAAACATGGTTGTCTGATGCTCCCTTAGATGTAAGTAGATAGACAGAGACATCATATTGCATGGTATATGTTGACTTTATTGGTTGCTATATTTGTTGTGCACAATATACATCTCTCTTACAAAAGGAAGTGTAGCCATGACTTCTTATCCTAGAAGCAACCTGCTAGTTGACCATAGCTTTCCTCATATCATATTATACTCTTATGCCGTATTCCCTGTTTTCTGTTATATACCTACACAAAGTGTTATTTCTCTAATATTGGGATATTCCATATTATTGTGTTTGGTATTAGTTTTATATCCATTAAATGTTCATTGTTCTGTGGCCATTATTTTTCTCTCAGGTACTCATAACCTATCCATTAACTGCACTCTGTCATGTGTGATTTATTTGCTGCCTTATAATGATTCAGACTGTAATTTTATTTTTTGATGCACATCATTGTTTATTCCCTGTATCTCATGAACCTTTTCTCCCTGGGTCTTCACAGAAAAGTGGCCATTACTGGCCCAATCAGACTTTCGTAGTAAAGAAATGCAGATAAATAGATAACAAGTATCCAGCTGCAAACCTCCCATAAAATGTTGCACTGCTGAATATTATATAGTCAACACAGACACACAGCAGTGACACAGTGGTAAAACAAAAAGCAGGCAAGCCACTTTCCAATCAAAAACTATCTCTCACTGACTGCTGTTTACATAGTATCCAAAATAACAGCCATCGTTTATGTCCTCACATGAAACATAATGCAAACAACATCAGAAGTTATGTCCACATCACCAAAAGTATATGCAACAGCAAAGTTAATAGTTACCTGTGCAAAGCATCCATCTGTGCACACCTAGTGTCTTCCACTACATACAAGTAGACCACATGTGGCATTACAGCATGCATACACCAAAAATATCCACAGGAGGGCAGCAGTCCATTATATACAAGTAGACCATATGTGCCATTACAGCATGCATACACATCAAAAACATCCACAGGAAGGAAGCAGTCCACTACCTACAAATAGACTACATGTGGCATTACAGCATGCATACACACCAAAAACATCCACCAAGACGGATAAAATTCAGTGAAATATTTTAATACTTTAAGCACTTTCATCCAATGACTTCATCAGAATAACTTTTAACATTTCCATACACATTTAAATAGTTCCAAATTAAAACATTCAAGTAACACAGTCAATGATTTAAGACAAAAGAATTAAGCTCATTACCAGACTATCAATACTTAAAGTGAATTTGCAAAAACCTACTGTACAACATCCTTAATAAAACCAACCCTAAAATGGTAAATATCATTCTAGAAAACATTTAATACAAATATTTTCACTAATACCAGGATATTTATCTGCTTGCATTCTAATCTACCAGAATGTCTCCCTTCTAAGTAATTGATTCATGTAATTCTCACCCATAAGAGCTCTAGGAAAATGTTCAAGAACGAAAAAATATTTTTTTAAAAGAAGTGCTTATATAAAGCATTATTAATGTATTTTTTCTTTAAGGTATAAAGATATTCTTTCACTCTAACGTTCAGTTTCCTAGTGGTCATTCCTATATACAAAGACAGACAGCAAGAACAGATTGCAATGTAAACAATGCCAGCGGTATTACAATTAAAGTGCCCTTCTGATGTAAAACTCCTGTCCATATAAGGTAGCACAATGGAAGGACCTTCCCATATATCATTATAAACAATGCAAAAAGCACATTTAAGCATACCTAAATCTTTATTAGAAGGTGTGACTGCCATTTTTCTAACATCTGTTTCTAAATATTGCTTAATAGATTTATCTTTTCTAATAATAAAATTAGGCCATTTAACAACTTTCCCAGCCTGAGAATTACCCTTAAGAATTCTCCAATTTTGGTGGTGTATTATGCTTCTAATGCTAAAATCATCCACTGTCATTCATAAACAAAAACTTCTAATATATTTTGTGTCAGCATTATTGGCATCTTTAATGGACATCCCTGCTGACAGTATTTTTGGGAAATAGTACAACAAACATCTTGGTTATAATTTCTTGGGCTGTTTTATGTAATTTGCCCAACCTATAATCTCTTTCATGAAATAAATTTATGCCATCTGCAGTGCCTTTCAAAAAACATTTTATTCAGTAGTCAGTCTGGAAACCCTGATGATTTGCCCTCTGGGTATATTTTTCTTCATATAATGAAGATGCGCACTCTGAAAATACAAATAGTTGTTGGAAAAACATTCCTTCCTATAAATCTGATGGGTTCCTATTAGAACGATGATAACACATTTTGTTGAATGCGTTTTCGTTGACACATGTAGGGCGAACTGGCAAAACAGCGAAGCGGCTGTTCAGAGAATTCTTTCCCTGGGAAAGAAGTCGCTTGACCATTTTGTTGCTTTGCCTGTTCTGAAGTGTAGTATGGTCCCTTGTCCGGTATAGCTCCCGAGCATGATTGTGCAACAGTTACTGACCTTGGGGTTAGGGTGCAGGTTAAGGTAAGTGCATATGTATGAAAGTGTTTACTGTTTATTTTGTGTTAGATGTATGGTTGAGTTATGTGTGTATGTGTTTTCAGCTGTTTACGTTTGTTTTGGGGGGGTAGGATTAGGGTAAAGGTAAGTGTGTGTGTGTTTGGAACTGTTTATGTAAAGGTGCGAGAGTTACTGACCTTAGAGTTAGCAAACAAAAGAAAGGCAGGACACTGCTGTGTAGTCTTCGTTTAATAAAACACGATAAAATCCAGAGGTAAGCGCTTTCGGGTTAAGACCCTTCTTCAGACAAGTTAAAACAGTCAAAACCACTTTTTAAGTATAGCACAATCAGTGACACATCATTAAAACAGCCAATCAAACATTAATAAAAAACATGCCTCCTCTGTAAGGCTGGTTTTAAAGGGACCAGGTCATTTAGACCTGGTTCCCTATGCGCCTGCAATTCTATAATCCAGCGTGACTCAAGAGATTCAGTGAGGGCTTTAACATTCCCTCCTCTATTATTCAATACAACATTAGCCACTACTCTGAAAACAAATGAGTGTGAAGGGCAGACCTCAATATGTTTATACAAGGCATTGTGAACGTCTTTGTTCCTAATGGAGGACAGATGTTGGCATGACAAATAGAATGTTCAAGGTCAGGATATTATAACATCTGTCCTCCATTAGGAACAAAGACGTTCACAATCCCTTGTATAAACATATTGAGGTCTGCCCTTCACACTCATTTGTTTTCAGAGTAGTGGCTAATGTTGTATTGAATAATAGAGGAGGGGATGTTAAAGCCCTCACTGAATCTCTTGAGTCACGCTGGATTATAGAATTGCAGGCGCATAGGGAACCAGGTCTAAATGACCTGGTCCCTTTAAAACCAGCCTTACAGAGGAGGCGTGTTTTTTATTAATGTTTGATTGGCTGTTTTAATGATGTGTCACTGATTGTGCTATACTTAAAAAGTGGTTTTGACTGTTTTAACTTGTCTGAAGAAGGGTCTTAACCCGAAAGCGCTTACCTCTGGATTTTATCGTGTTTTATTAAACGAAGACTACACAGCAGTGTCCTGCCTTTCTTTTGTTTGCTGACTTTCGTGCTTGGTTAGGAGGACTCTGGTATTGGTACGGTGATTCTGTTTTGGACTTTAGAGTTAGGGTGCGGGTTAAGGTAAGTGCGTATGTTTTAAAATGTTTACTGTTTTTTTTTTCATTAGATGTATGGTTGGGTTATGTGCATATGTGTATTTAGTTGTTTACTGTTTTTTTAGGGGGTAAAACTAGGGTTAGGGTATGTGTGTATGTGTTGGAAGTGTTTAATGTTTATTTATTTATTTTTTTGGGGGTTGGAACAGTGATTTCTTTCCCTAGGAAAGAAATCGCTGTTCTGTGGTTTCGACATTTTCAGCGTTCGCTGAATATGTGTCGATGAAACACTGTTTGCTGTTTTCAGCGGTCGGTGTTTTAATATGAACCCAATCTGACTACTAATTTTTTTCTGTATCATATCCCAATGAACAGTAATGTCCAAAAATGTACAGTCAAACCCCTATTGCCTAAAACAAAAGACAAAAATTCATTACTTTTATTTATATCCAAAATAAAATTGGAAATATCTTCTCCATTACTATCTGTAACAAAAAATAAATGATCTACAAGTCTTTCATATACTTTTACATGAGCTGTAAAAAATGGAATTTGTCACAGAAACTGAGTTTCCCACCATCCCATAATCAAACTGGCAGAGCTACAATGGCACCCGTCACCACACCCTGTTTCTGACAAAATATTCCCCGCTGAACATAAAATAATTGTTTTCCAACATCAATTCCATTAACTGACAAATAGTGCTGATTGTATCAGCACTATATTGCCTAAATTTAAACAAAAACCATCTCAGAATATCCATATACTCTTCTATAGGTATGCTAGTATATACGGACTTTACATCCACCGTAAACATCATGATGTGTTCTTCTTTTAAAATTACTATACTCAAATAGTCTAAGAAGTGCCATGAATCTTTAATATAACTTTCCAATCCCCGAACTAAAGAACTAAGAAAGTAATCTAAAAATATGGAAATGTGTTCCTTAACATTGCCTTTAGCCAAGACTATTGGTCTAAATGGTAAAGGAAAAACCCCACTGTGTAACTGTGTGACTTAGAATCCCAAATAAAATAGCTAATTTCAGTTATTCAACATATAAAAACTAAAATACCTCATATGATATTAAACCATTGGCCAGTAAATCTTACAAGACATCATGTATAAAACAATATTTAGATTTTATCTGCACCATTATTGCCCTCTCAAACCCTTCTGGGTTATTGATCATAGTTTGAATCGATTGCACATACTCATTCTGGTACATAACAATTAAACCACTACTCTTGTCCGCTCACATAAAATGTAAAACCCGTCTATTACTTAATACCTCTCTTTTTTATTTAAATTGTAATAACAGGAAATAGGTTTGTTTTAAGCCATCAATAAAATTTCTTGTTTACAGACATCATGAAACACAAAAATGGCAGTACAGTAGACTCTCTCTTATCCAGCCTCCTCTTTAACCAGCCATCAAATTTCTGCCATAGCCCTAGCAAAAGACAACAGAGAACAATGACACTTCTGCCTCCTCTGGGCTAAATAATGACAGACATTTGTTTTAGACTTCATATTCATTAGAAAAAATGCATATTAACACAAAGACTGTTATTCTAGCTGATTTCTAACCTATAAATGCTATTTTGTTTGTATTTTCTAATTAACCAGCCATTCATTTATCTAGCCTAAGGTCCAGAGGGAGACTACTGTAGGCAAAACTTGACTGAAATGACTGGCCTTTTTAAAAGGTACACTATCACATGGATCTGCACCCTCAAAAATGTAAGCCATACTTAACTTTATACAAAACAATTTTAAATCAACTAAAGTATGACTTACATTGCCTTGTCTTGAAGGAACAAAAGTTAATCCTTTACTTAAGGTATTAATTTGTTCAACATTAAACATTTTGCTTGTAAAATTGTAAACATTGTCCTTTAATTTAATACAATGTAACAAAAAAAGCCATAAAAAGCTATGTTTAATGAATCTTGTTCCAAGCAAGCCCTCTCCCACACTCTCTTCCCCCCAGTTCATTTGGGCCTGCCTGATTGGCCAGACCAAGTTCTGTGATTGTCTGATTGGATGATTGCTTGTTGGCCACTCTCTCCAACCTTCTCACTAGTTCATGAACTAAAAAAACGATTGTTAGAATGATCATGAACCAAAGGAGGAAATTCTTCTTGATTGGATAAGGGAGTTGATTGATAAAAAACACAAGAGGAACTATTAAAAGCATTGTCTATAGGTGATAGATACGCCATGCCCTCCTTATATGCCTTAATGTCCCTCATATGTTTTTTTCTTTTTCTTATCAATAATACTAGCAGCACCCCTTTGCATAGAAGAAAATATGATGTCAACCTCTACTCGTACCTGTAAATTTCTCATCTGCTGGGAAATAGATGTATCAAATGCCTTTATCTCATCATTAAGGGTCCAAATAAGACTTTCATTTTGTCAGATTAAAAACCTGAGCAGTTATAGACCAGTGCCATTAAAATACACAGTCAGTTCTACATAGAACAAATCATTCACTGACAAAACATTGGGATATTTGAAAATTCTATGACCCATCGGCACTATTTTCAAACTAATACACTGTTCAAAGTACAAATTTTCATAAGTTAAACTTTGAAGCTTCCTCAATTTATTGTAAAAAGTATCAACTGCTCCTGTACAGTGCAGTCATTAGTTAAATTTTCATGAAGGACTAAGGTATTGTCCACAGTCATAAAAGGATTGCTAAATAGTTAAAAAAAATGTTCAAAATCAGTGCCGGAAGTAACAACATTGAAACCATTTCTTTCCTCACAGGAATGGTTACGGTCTTAAGATAGTGCCTTTGGCATTGACTCAAAGCGATCTCTTACTGACATCACAGGCAGTTAACCTCTTGGGACTCAAACTGGCTGGTAAACAATGAAAATGAAGTTTGCAAAGTGTCTAAAGCAGCTCAAACTCTTCGAATAGTAGTGCAAAGTTCATCCCGAATAGAATGACCTGTAAGATTATTACCTAACTCATCTCCTTCCAAACTTGCCATTCCAAAGAATTAAATAAAACCAGCTCAACAAGAAAATCCAAAGGATGTAGAACATAAACCATAGACCAAAACATCCACAGCAAGGCAGCAGGCGACAAGAAGAGTAAAATTCAACAAGATATTTTAATAGATTAAGCGCTTTCATTCTAAGAACTTCATCAGAATGTTTAACATTTCCATACACATTTAAATAGTTCCAAATTAAAACAATCAGTTAGCACATTGGTGAATGGTTAGAATGCAAGCAGACAAACATCCTGGTATATTTGTATTAAATGTTTTCTGTAATGGTATTTACTATTTTAGGGTTGATTTTATTAAGGATGTTGTACATGAAGTAGTAAGTTTTTGCAAGTTCACTGTAAGTATTGATAGGCTGGTAGTGAGCTTAATTTTTTGTCTTAAATCATTGGCCAACTGAAGGAAAAGTAGAACTTTTTTATATAGTATAGCTCATGTAAGTAACTGTGGACCATTTTAGTAGTCACATCATAGACATATTGTGGTTTATGCACTTTCATCCAAAACTCTCCTTATATTTCACCCCAAGTTCCTCTTTATAAAAGTAGATATTCATTGATTACAGCAGTATGTATAGTATTGCTTAAGATGATTAACTTATTTCTCTCTCTCTCTCTCTCTGCCTCTTCCCATCTCTCTTGCTCTCTCTCTATCTTATGGCATTAGTAGTGCTGTATTTAAAGAACTTGAGATTACTACACATGTAAGGATTCATGCTGCATTACATACACACATACATATTTCAAGCATGAGCATTAATGCCCTTCTAGCCTGTTAATATACCAAACAGTTGTTCCCATTATAAGTATCCAGACTGTTCTTAAAAATATCTAAAGTAATACTTGCTTTAATGTAATTTGGTAGTCTGTTCCATGCATCAGCTGTTTTCTTAGAGAATCAATCAGTACACTTCTCATTCATCTAGAATCTTCTACATTGGTTATCTGATGATTCTGTATTACTTTTTGAATAACCTCAAATATTACCAGAGATAGTTGTCTCTAAATGCACTGTATACCTTAATATGATATCCTCTTAAATCTCTATATGAGACACTGTACAGGTTCAGATATTTCAGGCTTTCATGATAACTAGATGGCCTTGCTATATTTCTGCTGTACTCTTTCCATTTACTTGTGTCTGTTTTCTTAAAAAGTTTCCATTGTGTTATTCCGTTCTCAGGTTTGGGTATAATCTAACTAACAAACAATCACTTCATCATTTCTAATTCCCTAGACTTTTTTAATACAACCTATAGTTCTGCAGCCATCATTAAAGAATTGCTTGATATGATTAAAAAAACTCAAAACTGGATTCTATATACCCAGGTCCTTAAATTAATCTACAGTTTCAATCACTGTGTGCTGTATTAAGTAATCACCTTTCAATTTATGTCTTCCAAATCTTGTATGCTTAGTTTTTGATGTATTATCAGCATATTATTATCCTGTGCCCAAATAGTCAATTTAGTCAAGTTCTTTTGCAGACATGTCCTATCAGTAACAGATGTAATCAGTGTATCCAATTTCAAGTCATCTGCATACAGACTGTAGAACACCTGAGATCAAAAAGAAAGATACAGAAGATACAATCTGAACACGTATGGACCTAGGACAGAGCCCTATGGGACACCCTGACTGTAAAGAAGAATTTCACCTGTCTAATTACTGTATGATATTTGCCATGTCCTATTTGTTAGCTGTGCAGTTATCCATCTTATCAAGAGTACTTCAGTACCTAGTTATTTTAATTTATTCATCAGCATTTTGTTTATGACCCTGTCAAATGCTGAAGTAAAATCTATATTTATTTATTTAATATTTGTTGACCAGGAAACTCCGACTTGGACACAAACTATTGTCATCAGAGACCCAGGGAGAAATGCTCCAGATGCATGACTTTGGAATGTGGGAGGAAAACGGACTACCCAGAGGAAACCCACACAAATGCAAGGAGGACATGCAGACTCCACACAGAAGGCACCCCGGCTGAGAATCAAACTAGAGAACCTTTTGTTGTGAGGTGACAACATTAACTGCTACACCACTGTGCCTCCCAGTATATAAATTACATCACAGCACAATTTTTCATTCATTGCTTTATTGCACTTTATATTGACATAATGTGTTACTGGACATCTTAAATATTCCTTTTATAAGTGAGTCATGAGGAAAGCCCCACTTCCAGTATGGTAGAATATGCCATATGTTTTACATTTGAGGAATTTCTTCTATTTAGACAATGTAAGCTGTTTTTAGCCTTTCTTACTGCATTCTGTCACATAAGAAGATGCATATTTTACTTATATCCTATGTCATACTACAGTGATATTTTTCTCATTCTGCATATCCAAATTCTTTATCATAACACAACATAAGTAGTGATATTAAGGCAATTTATTTTAGCCATTCACTTTGCATGCTAGCTTTTATATGACTTAATAGCCTCTTGTATAGTGTATAAGAAATTGGATAATATAATTGCTGACATTTCTAATAATGTGCTGTAACCCTGCTGAATATTACTTATCTTTCATTTGCATACTCTTTTTATGTCAGGTAGCAGTTACTGCCCGGGAAGATGTACCTTTCTTTGGACCTCACTTACCAAACCCACCAGTGTTCAAAAAGGTAATAAAACTGAACTGTGAGATATTTGTGTACTTCTGACAAAACACTGTGTATCTGAGAATTTCCAGACCTAGGACTATTATATTGTTTGTGTGCCATGGTTAATACACACAGAAAGCAGTCAATTTTCATATGCTTATGTAATAAAACTTTACAAGTGCTGCAAGAATAATAAAGGAAAGGAAAAACAAAAAATCTTTATACCATTATTAATTTTGTGATTTGCAAATGTTTGACTGTAAGCTTCTGTTAGCTTAATGTGCTAATGGTTTTATCAACAAATCATAGTCAAGTTCTGGTGTGCACGAATGATCAATTTATTGTTTGCAGACATGCCCTGTCTGTAACATGTGATCAGTTTACCCATTTTCAAGTCATCTGACAACCATGCTTTCTTTATATGATATAGCATGTCTCAAAGTTCTTCTACATCTGTCTACATCTGTGTACCTATTTGCCTTCAGAGCTTGTATTTGTCTCTGGGGACTAGATATTATCATCAGAAAGTGATACCTTTTGATTTCTTCTAAACAAATGGCTATAAATTCTCTTCAAACTACATAAGACATTTGGTTCAAGTGCTGATACTCAACTAGCTATTAAAGGTTCAGGATGCTGATACAGCCAAGATTCAATTATTCTGGGCATCCTAGCTAGAGCTTTGAGAGTCTTCTGAAGTGCTTACCATATTGATATTTCTGCCTTCGTTGTTTACTTTTGTGCATTTTCTAACTTGCCTTGATTTTCTGACATTGATAATGTTGTAGAAATTGATGATTTACTTTTTTAATCTTCTTCCCTTTAGTAACTGAGCGATGTGAGATTAAGATCCTGCTTTGGGGTATTCCTAAACTCCAGAAACCACCCTAGTACAGTTCCATAACTACTGCTAGTGTTTATCAAGGTTTCAACTTTTAGATAGTTCACTTTACCAGCCCTTCAGATTTTGGATATTGTGAACTTGTTACAAATCTAAACACCATGGGCTATATCACTTACATTTCATGCCCTTAATTTATAAGCCATTGTTAGATATGAAAAGATAATTGTTAGCTTGTGAATATAGACTTCCATGCATTTACCATACCACTACTTGTAGTATCTGTTAATTTAGTATCTGCAGGGAAAATGGAGTAGTAGTCCATATAGATCATGTACATAACATTTTTGAAATGAAACAAACATCTGTTCCTGCTCTGCCCAAAGGTTTTCCATGTATTATGTTAGACAAATCTCCTATTGAAGATTACTTTTGTGGTACACATTACACATATCACAGCTTTACATGGCTTTATATATTTGTGCAGATATTCCTGGCCAGTATAAAAAACATTTTTCTCATTCTTTGCACTTTACCAAGACATGGTTTATGTACTCCCTAAAGTATATTTTCTTTTAGCTGGTTATATATAGTAACCTTCTTGTTTTGAAAATTTAGACACAACTTATTTTCATCCTAAAGGAAAAGTAAAGCTACATTTCCTTGGTGACTGATGAGTTTTACACTTCAAAGTCTGTCATTGTCACTTCTTTTCATAGCTGCATTTCTAAGATACTTTCAATACATCTCTGCTTTTTCTTCTGGCATTGGCAACTGTGGCATTGGACAAAGAATCTATTCATTCTCTTTCCAGTAACTTCTTTCTCTTTTATGAATATGTTCTGTTCAAAATATCTGCTGTATATACTTTTCTGTAATTTTTATTTATTTTATTTATTTGATGTTTGTTTACCGGGATAGTCTGACTGGGGGCATGCCCATTTTCACCAGAGGTCCAGGGGGAAAACCCCAACAGATACAAATGAGAACATAACAAAAGCTGCAGTATAAACTCATGCAGTAGTAGTATGTACAAAGGAACACAAATTATAAATAAAAAATAGTTGAGAATACATATTACTGGTAAAGCATTTACAAACAATTGATAATATAGCATTTGCTTAGAGTGATATAAATTTGGTTTTCATTGTCTAGGTAGATGTAAGCATTTATAATATATAATAAACCCTGTCTAAGGTACTAATGAGCTCAGGAACAAAGAGGAAATTAGGATGTGTGTAAGTGATTTAGACAGAGAATCTCAACAGAAAATATGGGATGAAGCTAGTGTTGAAGTTACGAGTGAGACAGGTTAGAATAGAGGTGTTTTTATACAGAAACTTTCTGAATATACTTTGCAGTACTTTATGGTCTGTTTCTACTTCAACTTCCAGAGCTTATCTGAAACCATCCAGTGTTATTATATGATTTGTTGTGTAACTGCTTGGTTGGAGAATATTTATTTTGATTTATATTTTATTTTTTACCTCTGATTTTTACTGCAACTGCAAGCAATTGTGAGCAGAAGCTATTGGGAGTGAAGTAAAGGACATGTATCTTTTAGTGTTACTGGCACAACTGGTATGGAGGTCAAAATACCTACTTTATGAATTACTTCCCCTTGTACAAAGTTAGCTCAGTGTATGTAATATTTATTTGCATATTGTTTTTTGTGATTTCCTGGCACAATTTTCTCAAATTACTAATTGTCTTAATTTCTTTGAATTCAGTGGTTAATGATTTTGATAATTTTCTTTTTAAAATTCTTTATTTTAATTTTTTGTAGCTGAGAATGTGTGCATTAGATGAATATGCCATTAGTGATTTTATGAAGTGTAAGTATCTTGCCCAGTGTATTAAATGCTGTTTATATATATAAAGCTAACACCTACTAACATTAGAGATGTGTATTCTCCTTGCTAAAACCTGGAAGATTTGCTTTCTGTTATTAATAGTAGGCTTACTAAAAATAGTTGCACTTGTACAAGTGGCACAGTTTGGGAAACTGATGTTACATATATTAATGACTGGGATGATAAGATAATAGCAGGCGAAGTACAAATAGAACACATTTAGAAAAAGAAGTGGCCATTACCAGTGAAGATCACTCAAGCCTTATTAAACATGATATTTGGAGTAAAGATACAAGTGTTCGGCAACCTATGGATTCAAAGCATGTAGAAAAAAAAAGAAGAAAGCAAAATGGACGAAATGTTTACAACTAATAACTAAAAAGAAAAATAAATTGTGTAAAGTCTATAATATAACAAGTTTATATGTTAAAAAAGGCACTGCTTTATTATGTAACACACAGATTACAGAGAACAATAACATTGTTCAGTCACAAAACATTCATTCTACAGAAAATTACATTTTTCCAACATGGAAGGCAAAAAAAAGAGGCAAAGGACAGGCTGAAAGGAAGAAATCTAAATTGAACTTGGAGGAATTAAAGAATGTTACTGTAAGTAAAAAAGAGAAGGAAGACTAAAGTCGTCGGGTTCCTATTACGAGATCGCAAATGCAGTTTGTCAAATGTGTCTTGATCAAACCAAAAAGAGCAAAAAGGCAAAATAACGAAGCAGCTTTTCAGTGAATTCTTTCCCTGGGAAAGAATTCGCTTGGCCGCTTTCGTTACTTTGCCATTTCAGCACTGTAGTGCGATCTCAGAGATGGTATATTTAAGTAAGGGGTGGGGGGGCAAAGCCCCCCATTATGTAATGTTTTAAATTTATTTTTTTTTTTTTAATTTTGGAACACTGATTTTTTCCCTTGGAAAAAAAATCGCTGTTCTGAGGTTTCGACGTTGTAAGCTTTTGCTTACATGGGGTTGATTAATTAATATAATATAGACCTAAGTTGCCAACATAGCTCAGGCTATAGAAGTGCAAAGACAAGTAGATGAGAATAAGATTGAAAATTAAACAGTGAACAAGGCGAAAATAATAAGACTAATGGTGATATAGATCATATTTTTGTTACAACTGAAAAAGCAGACATTACTGAATTACAAGTGGGAGAGTCTTCATATCTGGTAAAAAAAGTATATTAGTAATTGGATATCCAGTTATTAGAAGAAAGATAAACATCGAATAGTGTTACGCTTGACATGAGCAAAAATTCAGGATGCAAGTAGAGCCTTAGAATGCCTTAACGTAAGTAAGTATGGAGCTGTTTTTATTCCTGCTGGTTAAAATGATTTCATCTTCAAAGATTCACTGACTATTAGTAGGAACCTTACAGCTTACTTAGATAACATTGCTTGTACAAGAGTTAGAGTATACTTTTGACAAATCACATGTAGAAAGTAAAGACAAGTCAGTGTGAATGAAAAGTCTTTTTGGGTAAAAGCCTACATTTTAAAAATTGGAGACATGTAGAACATCTAAGCCTAATTTTGGGCAAACATGTATTTAGACAGGATGGCTTCTTCAGACACGGGAAGAAATTTTTTGAAGCAGATATGTTGCAATATTTGGCTAACACAAGACAACACTTTTGCCAGGTCAGAAAAATAGTACTTTGCATCAAAATCTGATTTATCTGTGCTACGAGTTAATGCTAGGAACATAAATAATAAAACTTTTTATTGGAATATTTGCTATGTTCACATAAGACTGGTGTTATTTTTTGTGAAACATGGTTAAAGAACAATGACTGGAAACCAGTTATGTCAAGTTATAAATGTTTTTACTTTAACAGATGTTTTAACATAAAATCAGGTAATGGTGTTATGATATGGATTAAAGATTGTTTTGGGACCTGTGTTTATTACATGTTTGATGATAACACCAATACCATAGATTGTGCAACCATTACAATAAAGACCCTGGAGCATAATGCAATTTTTGAAGTATATAGACTTCCAAAGTCAAATGCTGATGACCTAGAGGAATTTATACATTTCTTGCATGAAACACAGGAGGAAAATTTGTAGTTGGGGACTTAAATTTACAAAAACAGACTACAATAATTTTGATTCTACAACATTCGTAAGGAAATAATTCACAACCTATATTCATGAGATAATTGCAAATTGTTAGCAAACTTGCCAGGGGAATGGAATATACTGGATATTATTTGTGTTCCTAAGGAGGTGATTGTTACTTCATGTCGTTTTACCACCTTTGTTATGCAGTGATCATCAAGGTTAATAACAGACTGTAATGGAAGTAAAGTAGTCACTGTGTAAAATGATTTGGAGTGATGCATTCATTTGAAAGACTGCAGAAAAAATATGGCACATTTTGAAAAACAAATTGTTTGAATGCAAAAAAATAAAAAAGGTTTATTGACAGCATATAGAAATACAATGTCAAGGGGATATGTTCCTATAAGAACAAGACAATTAAGATGACAGATAAAATATGTATGGCACAGTGGTGTAGTGGTAGCGTTGTCACCTCACAGCAAGAGGTTCTCTGGTTTGATTCTCAGCTGGGGTACCTTCTGTGTGGAGTCTGCATGTCCTCCCTGCATTCATGTGGGTTTCCCTCAGGGTGCTCCAGTTTCATCCCACATTACAAAGACATGCATCTGAAGCATTTCTTCCCAGCCCTTTGCTGAAAATTGGCTTTGTTCCAAGTGAGACTTTCCCGGTTAACAAATGTTAAATAAAATAAAGAATGGAAAATAATTTTTACTATAACTTTGAAAACTGAAACAAACAAACTCAACAGACAAATTAAACAGAGTGTGAGACAAACAGAAAAAAATGAAAATGTACAGAAAGATACTGGATATAATTGGAAACCTGTTTATAGATATATAAGGTATGGTAGAAGTAAAAACATACAAATCAATAAACCATGTGTAGATTCTAAAATGTATTCAATCAACAGACAAATTAAACAGAGTGTGAGACAAACAGAAAAAAATGAAAATGTACAGAAATATCCTGGATATAATTGGAAACCTGTTTATAGATATATAAGGTATGGTAGAAGTAAAAACATACAAATCAATAAACCATGTGTAGATTCTAAAATGTATTCAGTAAGAGTAAGTGATATATATATTTACAAAATCTCATGTAAAACAGGTGGGCTTCACAAAGGTGGTGATAAATTGTGGTAGTGACATCCAGATAACATCAAATTCTGAAATTAAATTATATTGGAAAATATGCAAACTGGAGCCAAACAAAGCACATGCAGATTTCAGAAGTAACAATAATGGCCTGAGACATGTCTGCATGCATTTACAATGCCATTATGTCTGTTATTCACTAGGTCACTTAAGGATGGAGAAATGACTCAAGACTGAAGATGTATTTGTTAAACCCATCTTTAAGGGAAGGAAGAATAGGACAAACCCAAAATCATATAGACTCATAAGCTTGCTTTCTTGTTGCAGAAAAATAAAGGAGAAAGATATTTGTTGAGGTCTTTTATCCTGGGAAACATTTTGTAAGAGACATACTAATCTGAGTGTTACATTCAGTGACTAGCCTGTTAAAGATGAGGATACACCTTTGATATTCAACTGAGCAATGGAAAATTATTTCCTTACTGTAATAAGTACTATATGATCAAAAGATTATTATTGATGAAAGTGCCCAGACCTCTAACAACCAAATCAACTTCAAGAGGGGTTTCATTTATGTGTTAGTCAGGGACAACACATTTTTTGCATTATGCTTAAATCCATTGTCAGAACACCAGTTGCTGTCTCTATCTAGAATGTAAATGTCAGTAGAGGAATCAGTAATGGTGCCCACTTTGTGGTGATCTACAAATTCTGTTTGCCAAAAAACTTGGACACTTTTATTCATACCACAGAAGTAAATACAGTGTGCTTTGGGTGTCCATTAGTGAGTAATCTATTAGAAGAGATGGTAATGCCAACTTTCACAATCTTTGTATAATCAAAGGTCCAATTAGAAATGCATTGAGTAACACAGGAATTAATATTTAAGCTGGTAAGTTTATCAACAATACTTGCATGAGGAGTCATATGGAATGCTTTAACAGTGTTGAGATAAATGGTATAGGTAGAATAACCCTGATCAATAACATCATTTACACTCTCAACGAAATTAACTAAATTAAGCCAGCAAAACCTGCTATCACAAAACCATACTAACTAGTATGAGTGTGAGATTGAGTATTTGTATGTTGCCATTTTCACTATTAATCAGTTTGGCTAAGATCTGGTGGAGTGCTCTGTGATTATATAGATGATAATAGTGGGACTAAAGGGGTGGAAATATCCAGGGCCACTCACAACACCACAGCCACTGTTCCTTGTTGTTCAAGTGCATATCCTGGCCAAGATCAAAAGCTTAAGGAGAGGTTCAGCAATGATGGACTTTATCCTAACAATAAGGTCCCCTGGCATATTGTCCGACTTTTGGATGTGTTAGTTTTAATGGCAGGAGCAGTGATAAAAGACTCAAGGAAGAGGACATTAAAGTGTGATCTAAAGTTATCTGGCAGGATATTTGCTTCAGAAGTAGAATAGGTAATAGTGTTCACTTTGAGTTTGGTACAGGATTAGTACTACTTCTATACTACCGATATAATTGAAATAAAGCCGTGGGATTATCCTTCAAAGAGTTAGCTACATTAATTTTATATTCAGTGTTACTTTTTGTAATGATAAGTTTAATATCCCAGCAGACCTGATTACATTCCTCCTTCTCTCTGATGGTGGAAACTTTTTTTTTTTAAAACCATATAATTTTTTTCTCCTTTTATAAAGTTTGTTTAAGAGTTCTACTACATGACTTTATCCTTATGTATCCTACCAAACATATGCCCAATAGATTTTGACTTATGCATACACTGATTAAGACAGTTGCAGAAGCATAACTAAATTTGATGACTTCAGAGATTGGTCAACATGGAACAAAACCCTTTTGAAATTCTTAGAATAAAACCCAGGTAAAACAAGGGAAATATACAAACAAATCCAGTTATCTCAGCAGAACTCCAGCAAGTTTAGTATACTACAGCTTGGCACTACAAAACTAAGAGCAAACAGCAGCCAATTCACGCATGGGCCTAAAATCTGCAACACTCAACTTCAAGTCACTCATCTACTTTATAGTTTCAACGTAGATGAACCAGGGACATATAACAAAAACAAACAAGTCCAGTTAGCTCAGAAAGTCCAAACTCAGGTAAAGCAACACAGTATACAACCAAAATACATTTAGTGCAGGAGGACTCCCATAAACTCAGTACACCGCAGTTCAACACAGGCATGCCCTATGCATGCATTATGTAATATTTAAAGAAGTATGCTGCTTTAGACTTCAGTGTTGTATAATAACCATTTGCATTGTGGATGGAGTGACTGTTGTGAACATGGAAGCATTCCTTGGTTTGTATGCAATGCTATTAATTTTGGCTGGCCTTTATTACTTGTACATACTTCTGCTGACATCCAGTCTTAGGCTCTTTAAAACTAGCCATATCTCATCAAAGTGTGATTTCAAGAAACAGGAGGATACGTATTTCTGCCTTGAGAACTAAGAGCAATACAGCTAGGGTGAGCCATAATTGGAAATGTAATACAGAGTTGTATATTATGATTAAATCCCTTTACTACTAACCATTTGTGTTGACTTCACGTCCTCAAACTGAAATGTATGAGGTTATTTCCCTTTCTATGAAGGACTTTTTTTGTATCTCAACTTCACATTTTATTTATTTTATTTTGTTTACAGTTCGTTTTCCACGATAGTTGTCAATGGAGTCCTGAGGAGAAAAGCTCCAACAAGGTTAAACAAATGAATAAAGTAATGACAACAAACCAACAAAATGTTACAAAGTATAACAAAAAAATTTGTAGTATACATAGTAGTAAAATACATCCTAACAACATATATAAAAATGCTTCTACATGGAAAGCGTAGTATGTATATGTATATATATATATATATATATATATATATATATATATATATATATATATATATATTTACATCCTCTACAATAGTGATTTCTCAAGTAGATTTATAAAAGAAATAAGAACTAAAGAAGGAGGGTAGTACAGGACAAATAGGAGAAGTGTGGGTGCAGGTATAATTAGAAGGAAGTGAGGAGCAACGGTGTAGGAGGAGATTGTGTAGAAAACTAGACAGTGAGGATCCAAGTTATGAGAATTAGACAAGAGAGGTAGGTAGGGTGTGTACAAGTAGCAGAGAGGGGTCTGAGTTATGAGAATTAGACAAGAGAGGTAGGTAGGGTGTGTACAAGTAGCAGAGAGGGGTCTGAGTTATGAGAATTAGACAAGAGAGGTAGGTAGGGTGTGTACAAGTAGCAGAGAGGGGTCTGAGTTTTGAGAATTAGAGAAGAGAGGTAGGTAGGGTGTGTACAAGTAGCAGAGAGGGGTCTGAGTTATGAGAATTAGACAAGAGAGGTAGGTAGGGTGTATACAAGTAGCAGAGAGGGGTCTGAGTTATGAGAATTAGACAAGAGAGGTAGGTAGGTAGGGTGTGTACAAGTATCAGAGAGGGGTCTGAGTTATGAGAATTAGACAAGAGAGGTAGGTAGGGTGTGTACAAGTAGCAGAGAGGGGTCTGAGTTATGAGAATTAGACAAGAGAAGTAGGCAGGGTGTGTACAAGTAGCAGAGAGGGGGCTGAGTTATGAGAATTAGACAAGAGAAGTAGGCAGGGTGTGTACAAGTAGCAGAGAGGGGTCTGAGTTATGAGAATCAGACAAGCAAGGTAGGTAGGGTGTGTACAAGTAGCAGAGAGGGGTCTGAGTTATGAGAATTAGACAAGAGAGGTAGGTAGGGTGTGTACAAGTAGCAGAGAAGGGTCTGAGTTATGAGAAATAGACAAGAGAGGTAGGTAGGGTGTGTACAAGTAGCAGAGAGGGGTCTGAGTTATGAGAATTAGACAAGAGAGGTAGGTAGGGCGTGTACAAGTAGCAGAGAGGGGTCTGAGTTATGAGAATTAGACAAGAGAGGTAGGTAGGGTGTGTACAAGTAGCAGAGAGGGGTCTGAGTTATGAGAATTAGACAAGAAAGGTAGGTAGGGTGTGTACAAGTAGCAGAGAGGGGTCTGAGTTATGAGAATTAGAGAAGAGAGGTAGGTAGGGTGTGTACAAGTAGCAGAGAGGGGTTTAAGTTATGAGAATTAGACAAGAGAGGTAGGTAGAGTGTGTACAAGTAGCAGAGAGGGGTCTGAGTTTTGAGAATTAAAGAAGAGAGGTAGGTAGGGTGTGTACAAGTAGCAGAGATGGGTCCGAGTTATGAGAATTAGAGAAGAGAGGTAGGTAGGGTGTGTACAAGTAGCAGAGAGGGGTCTGAGTTATGAGAATTAGAGAAGAGAGGTAGGTAGGGTGTGTACAAGTAGCAGAGAGGGTCTGAGTTATGAAAATTAGAGAAGAGAGGTAGGTAGGGTGTGTACAAGTAGCAGAGAGGGGTCTGAGTTATGAGAATTAGACAAGAGAGGTAGGTAGGGTATGTACAGGTAGCAGAGAGGGGTCTGAGTTATGAGAATTAGAGAAGAGAGGTAGGGTGTGTACAAGTAACAGAGAGGGGTCTGAGTAATGAGAATTAGACAAGAGAGGTAGGTAGGGTGTGTACAAGTAGCAGAGAGGGGTTTGAGATATGAGAATTAGAGAAGAGAGGTAGGTAGGGTGTGTACAAGTAACAGAGAGGGGTCTGAGTAATGAGAATTAGACAAGAGAGGTAGGTAGGGTGTGTACAGGTAGCAGAAAGGGGTCTGAGTTATGAGAATTAGAGAAGAGAGGTAGGTAGGGTGTGTACAAGTAACAGAGAGGGGTCCGAGTTATGAGAATTGGAGAAGAGAGGTAGGTAGGGTGTGAACAAGTAGCAGAGAGGGGTCTGAGTTATGAGAATTAGAGAAGAGAGGTAGGTAGGGTGTGTGCAAGTAGCAGAGAGGGGTCTGAGATATGAGAATTAGACAAGTGAGGTAGGTAAGGTGTGTACAAGTAGCAGAGAGGGTCTGAGTTATGAGAATTAGACAACAGAGGTAGGTAGGGTGTGTACAAGTAGCAGAGAGGGGTCTGAGTTTTGAGAATTAGACAAGAGAGGTAGGTAGGGTGTGTACAAGTAGCAGAGAGGGGTCTGAGTTTTGAGAATTAGACAAGAGAGGTAGGTAGGGTGTGTACAAGTAGCAGAGAGGGGTCTGAGTTATGGGAATTAGAGAAGAGAGGTAGGTAGGGTGTGTACAAGTAGCAGAGAGGGGTCTGAGTTATGAGAATTAGAAAAGAGAGGTAGGTTGGGTGTGTACAAGTAGCAGAGAGGGGTCTGAGTTATGAGAATTAGAGAAGAGAGGTAGGTAGGGTGTGTACAAGTAGCAGAGAGTGGTCTGAGTTATGAGAATTAGAGAAGATAGGTAGGTGGGGTGTGTACAAGTAGCAGAGAGGGGTCTGAGTTATGAGAATTAGAGAAGAGAGGTAGGTAGGGTGTGTACAGGTAGCAGAGAGGGTTTGAGGTATGAGAATTAGAGAAGAGAGGTAGGTAGGGTGTGTGCAAGTAGCAGAGAGGGGTTTGAGATATGAGAATTAGACAAGGTAAGTAGGTAGGGTGTGTACAAGTAGCAGAGAGGGGTCTGAGTTATGAGAATTAGACATGAGAGGTAGGTAGGGTGTGTACAAGTAGCAGAGGGGGGTCTGAGTAATGAGAATTAGACAAGAGAGGTAGGTAGGGTGTGTACAAGTATCAGAGAGGGGTCTGAGTAATCAGAATTAGACAAGAGAGGTAGGTAGGGTGTGTACAAGTAGCAGAAAGGGGTCTGAGTTATGAGAATTAGACAAGAGTGGTAGGTAGGGTGTGTACAAGTAGCAGAGAGGGGTCTGAGTTATGAGAATTAGAGAAGAGAGGTAGGTAGGGTGTGTACAAGTAGCAGAGAGGGGTCTGAGTTATGAGAATTAGAAAAGAGAGGTAGGGTATGTACAAGTAGCAGAGAGGGGTCTCAGTTATGAGAATTAGAGAAGAGAGGTAGGTAGGGTGTGTACAAGTAGCAGAGAGGGGTCTGAGTTATGAGAATTAGAGAAGAGAGGTAGGTAGAGTGTGTACAAGTAGCAGAGAGGGGTTTGAGTTATGAGAATTAGAGAAGAGAGTTGGCTAGGATGTGGTGAAATAGATGGGAGCAGGAGCATTCCCACATTTTCCCAGGGGAATTACAAAAGGGGAGTTGTATAAACATTCTTAAATTTTGCTTCTAGCTTCAATTTCAGTGGAACAAGTGTTTGATAATGGCATTTACTTCTGTGAGCAAAACTGATATCTATATTTTTATTCTAAGCAAAGTGTTTTAGAAATGCTGTAGCTTATCAGATTTCAAAGGCCTTTCAAGTCTTAATTCACCATACATACAAAATGGCCATATACATGCAAAGTGTTCAGTTGTTGTTATAAAAATCTGTTGACACAACAGTCTAAAACTCCACTATTTGTTATATTTTGTATGAGCTAATAGAATAAAATACAAAGAAATTATAGCATTTCAACTCTTAAGGGTAAGTGAGTACTTGCTAAACTGTTTTTGCTATAGCTTTTAAAGTTATAGAAGATATCGCCTTTTGAAAAATACATACTTTTAGTCTGATACAACATTTGAAATGGTAGAAATTATCAACATTTGAAAAATGAATATTTTTGATATGATAACGTAATACAGATATGATTCTGATATTTTGGTAGACAGAACATTATACTTTTTTTTTTACTGTCCATTACCAAAACTGAGCAGATTAATGATTATGCAGCCATATTATTATTGGTTGATACCAATTCAAGTCTGTATTTCTGAAGCAATTTTAAAATTTCTAGCAAACTTTTTAGGAAGTAGTTGAACATGCTCATCTATGAACTGCACTTAGTTTGTGATTTTCAGCTATGAAGAGACATGCATTCCTTCTTCATTCTGTAATGAGTGTCACTTTATTTATGTCTATATTTTGAAGTGCTGTATACTTAAAGTAACATATATGTCACTTTTACCATGAAAAATATATTGCTTCTGGTACAGCACCATTGCAATGAAGATATATTTTGGATGTGTATTGTATTCCCTACCATGTCAAAAAGGCATAAGCTCAGCAATTATATAGACCAAATAAAGTCTTAGCTTCAACAAACTGAAATAATAATAATAATAATAATAATAATAATAATAATAATAATAACAACAATAATACAATATTGGAAGCTGTCACATTGAAATGCCTGTGAATACCTAATTTTAATACCTACACATAGGCTGTAGCATTTCAAGTATTCTTTGGTATTTCTAAGTAACGTTTTTAAAGAATTATGTGTGTACACTTAAGTATACAATGAACCTAAGAATGCTGTTGCATCCTTCAAAACTTGCACACAGCTCATAAGTGAATTTTCTTGCATCATTTAATCATTGTCTCTGCAGTTATTTTTTGTTACCATATTTTCTGTAACAGAAAATATCATGTTTAGTGAGAAAGATTTATGCTTTTTACATCTTCTAGAATTGTCCCTGAAAGAAAGAAGAGTCTGTGTACTTCTGTTGTGCATTAAATGTAGTGAATAACTGCTTGCTGTGAGAAAGAAAACTGAAAATATATACTTTGAAACTGCTAATGATAAAATAATGAAGAACAATAAAGTACTAATTATGTTTTTATTTCTTTCATGAAGTACCACAAAAGAGCAATTTCCTTTCTTTTTGAAGACTGGACTACCCCTTCCCCCCAACTGAAGTAAATCATTTGTGCTAGGGTATATCACTTTTGGAAAAAAGCAACAGAATTGTCTACAAGCAAAATCTGTGTTAGGCATTTTAGCTTTCATAGATAATCTCCTTCTACTCAACCCCCTTACCCAACTAAAAAAATTCTGATTCTGACTGAAGACACATCCATTGTTTGACTGTGATAACAGTCAAAATTCTGCCACTAGTAACAAGTGTTTCACATACATACTCATTCAGTTGCACACACAGTCCCTAAATCTCCAGACTGATCATCTTTTAACTATGATGAAATGGGGGTAGGCCTCTTTTGCTAACACACACACTTCTTGAGACTAATCACTTTCTTTGAATGCATCAAACATTTGACTATGATCAGCTGAATTAAATTCTGCTTGTACTAACATATTTAGTTTGTTTTATACCTACTCATGGACACACATACATGCACACACACACCCACACATACCTTTGTCAGTCTAGATCAATGATCAAGCATGTTTGATCAAGTGATAAAAGTCTTCATTTGCTTCCAAATTCTGACTGCCCTTCCCAATAAGACTAGCCACTTTCAGTGCATATATCTCTGCTCTGAATCCCTGTTTCACACACACACACACACACACACAAACAAATGCAATGTCTGGACGATTCAGACATCTACTTCCCTGCCACTGAATTACCATTCTGGATGGTGGTATTTCCATTGTTTTGAGTGCAAGCCAGTGAAATAATTAGTTTCCTTAGCAATTCATCTAAGTTTGAAATACACATACAAATATGAGTGTACTAACCAGTTGCTTTAACAGGCTCCTCATTCCATACAGAAGTCTTCTCTGATGTTTGACTATAATCAAAAGGCATTCTGTTTGTTATAAAATATTCATTTTGTTTCATACACACATTCCCTTTATGATCATTTAAGTGTGATCAAGTGACAGAAATGTTTAATCCCGTTGATGGTTGCTTGTTTTCACACACAGTCTTGCCCATCCTACTGCAGATAACCTTTTATGGCAGAATGTTATTAACATCATACAATAAAATCCCAACGACTGTAACCACAAAATAATTCCAAGAAGAAAAAAACTGTGACAGGATCCAATCTTTGAATAAAACCACTTGTTTGATTAATGGTTGTTCTGATGAAACCTACGTTTTGTAGGTGAAAGCACTCAACAACCTGTTGTTTTTACTAGTTAATAAACAAGTGGTTTTATTCAAAGATTGGATCCTGTCACAGTTTTTTTCTTCTTGGAATTATTTTGTGGTTACAGGCGTTGGGATAGTGTTTGGATTCCTTGAAGTGTTTGGTCGTGGTAATCATACAATAAAAACATTTATCTCTCTTCATGTAATTTCAACTTTTCCTGCATGCAGGCTACTACCACCAGCACCTGTACACCTGTCCTCTTAAGTAGTGCAGGGCCACAGAGGTATAGCACATGACATGTCAGATGCATATTGCATTCTACTGTTTGTCACATGCAGAAGTAGGACTATAATGCTGTGTGTCTGCATTTCAGCGTTAATTCTTTTTTTTTTTTTTTTTTTTTTTTTTAAGAAAGTTTTTATTAACTTAAAATTTCAGCTTTAATTCTGAATGTGAGTTCGGCTTTTTTTAACTGCAAGTGAGCTATACATGTAACTGAGCTAAAGAGTTTGTCTTGTAATTAAAGCAAGTTATTTGAGAATTTGTTTTTCAGAATATTTTCAGTGATGAGTATTTTGCAGGAAAAGTTTATTTTACCAAGTCATACAGCAGAATTGCTATTGGTTACTGATGTTATTAATTATGCACATTGAAAGGGTTAAAGCATTAGGGTTGCTGTTTTGCATATTTACATTTGGAAAGATTTATGACTTATGAAATGGTACATGATCAGAAGACATTAAATCATGATATAATAAATGAGACAATTCCCTTTATGTGGCTAATGTGGATGAAGTTAGACATAATACAAAAACCGAGGCCTCAGTTTTAAAATGTATAAATAGGCTTTGGTGCAATTCATTTTAATTTTTGTCATTAAGAAAATCATTGCACTTAAGTGCATTCAGATTTGTTTATGTAACCCAATTTGGTCTAACTTCTCCAGCTAAGGTGTGCTTGACCATGAACTTGTGGTTTATTGAGCGGTACAGAACAATGCCAGCTAAATCTGAGACCTTGTCATCTTTAAACTGTGCAGCTTTGGTTTAGTGCTGTATATTTTATCTTAGGTTACACATCATTCTACCATTTATAGTTGAAGCCAGAGTAGATTAATGACTGCGCTTCTAGAAGTAAAGGCTGCCTTTTCCTTTTTTGTGTGTTAATGATCTTTGTACAGTTATGACATACAGACAGTTACTTATGGACACTATAGGATGAAGAATTGAGAAAACAGCGAATCAAAATTCAGAGTTGCAGTCTAGTAATACTGTTATGTACTACGGAAGAAGCGTCTACAGTCAGTGATGAGTGTGACAGAAATTCCCAATGTCTAAGTAAATCATAATGAAAATAAGACAGTGGACATGACATAGTCTGACCATCTCAAGCGTTCTGAGCAAAGTCAGTTTCAGATTTGGATGTACACTGAGTTCCTTAGAGCGAAATTTAAAGTATCAACTGTACTGAGTAATATACTCTGTATTAAGAAGTCTGTATACATAATGGATAGACTGTCCACTCAACTGTAAGTAAAATGATAATCAGCCAGGACAGTGTCTGAAGTATAATTTCATGCTAAAAGGGGGTGATGATGTCAAACATCAAAATAAATATGAGCAGATCATCATAACAGCAGTAATATGGACTGTAGATGATCAGTGATGGGGATCAGCATCTCTTATTGGGGTGCTGCTGTCACTCGTTTGTTTATTCTTATGCTCCATGACACACGAGTCAAGACCTTGATTCCCAGTGTAGAACATCGTTTCTATCATTATGTGCTTACTAGATCAACAGGTGGCATTTTGAGAATGAACCGAGTGAGGTAGCTACATACCGTTCACAGAATCTTAGCATGTTATTCCAGCCTTAAATGTGCAATGGCGCTCAGTCATTTTCTATTCTTCAGGACAACGTAAGTTATGTTGTACACGGGCAGATATTTCACAGATGTTTGCCGGCTATATACACCTCATAGTACCTTGTATCCGATCATGAAAAACATGACATTTGTAGTGCACAACAATGATTCATTAGTGATTAATAAAGGAACACTTGAAAGTGTTACAATAGTGACATTTGCTGAGTGCTTTTCACTGTTTTTCTTCTTTCCTTAGGGTGAAGAATTCAGAGACTTTTTGCTTACCAAGCTTATCAATGCTGAAAATGCATGCTGCAAATCAGAGAAGTTTGCAAAGCTAGAGGTAAACAGACTTGGAGCTTTATTTTCTGCCATCCTGCCTGTTTGATGTACTATGCAGGGTTTCTAAAATGTTAGTGCTCATAATAACATTACATTCCCAAATAATGTATGTAAAGATAATGAAAATAACATTTCTTATGATATTCTGTTTCTCACGGTGGATTATAAGATATGAAAGTCCATGAAAACAGATTAGTACATTTTTAAATGCAGTGTAAATAATAATTCTAAATGGCATCATGCATCTAAACAAAGAATAGTTTGGATTTGCGCCTCATTATGTATTAGACAATTATCACAAATAAGAAAGTGTCGAACATGTCACAAAACTCAAGATAAATTCTTAGAATGTATAAATGTACTCTGTGATTAAAGCCATTGGAATAGTATGATAATGCAAATACCTTCTTAATTTAAACCCATTTTACAAGTAGAACACCATTCGCCTTAATACATCACTATGTGGTTTCTGCTTTGGCTTTAGTTACTTTATAAAGAAATTATTAGTGCAGCTGTCACAAGAGAAGAAATACTCATACCCACAGGCGCGCGCGAGCACACACAAACGCTTTCTCTCTCTCTCTCTCTCTCTGCTGACACTGCACACATTTCGTAAAGCTGGCTATATTGGTTTCCACACAACATCTCCACTTTACTGTACAGAAGCCTTTGGTTAGGAGGATGCCATAACCAGAAGTTCAGCTGACATTCAAAGGAGAATGCCTTTCACCTAGATAATGTGAAACAAGTAACTTCTATTCCTAAACACAGTGCTCAGACTTAAATTAAAATATTATTAATAACAAAGTGTTATGGTAGAACTGAATTATGTTAGGCAGCACATAGGTTGCATGGTTGTGTCTTCAGTTATAGCTTATAAAGATGACAGCTGTCAACATTTTGTAAGCCAACTATTGAAGTTGGTTGTAATTTATCATAATCGTGTGTTATTTCTGCTTTTTCAGGATTTTCTGGTCTAGACTTTAAGTCAAAGTAGTCTGCAGAAATCACTTACTTAAAATTAATTTGACAACCAGAATACTGTGTAATTTGTTACATACATAAATCTGAGCTAGTAGTTGTATGAAATATTAAGAAAAGGTAAAATATCTTGTTTAAATGCTGCATGTGAGTATGCGTGTGTGTCTTTTAACAGTAATACTTACTTAAGTGGTATACTCTTTCATCTCTGTTTATGAACAGCATGAAGGCACCTAACTAAACAGGAGAATCATGCTTCTAGTTTTGTATTATTGTCTTCTTATGACAAACAGATGATATTACTATCACATAGATCTTAACCACAATGTTATGGGTTCAAGACATGGATGTCAAGAAATTTATCTTGAGAATGAAGCCGGAGAGGTAGATCTTGACATCCATGTCAAGAAAACATAACTTGGGTTATGACTGGAGAGACCTCATTATAATTCTTTGTAGTGCAGAGAGCTTCAACTGCTCAAATGTTACAGAAGAAAGTATAGTACTGTTAAGTGTTTTAAATTTGAAAAACTGTAAAACACTTAATGCTGCCACAGAGAGTAGCCCTGAAAAATGTGTGTTGTGAGTTGGTAAACATGTCATTTGGGCTTTAAAAAGTCTGTATAAAGTGTATAATGGCTTTCTGCTGCTCTCCAGTTGGTGTTAAGCACTGCTAATGCTGAAGTGCAAGGCTAGTGCTTAGATAGGCTTGAAGGGTGCTTAACAAAACTAGATAACAAGGTATACAACAAACCTGTCTTTTCTCTAATTTCAGAGTATAATCATGGCATTGTATGCATTACATTATACAGCACAGACGATCAACATAATATTATCACACTAAAAATAGTGTGTGTGAGTATTCCTGTTTTACAAATATCTTTTTTCCAGGGAACAGCTGTAATTTTACTCACTAATGTTAGTTGCCATCCACCTGTACTTCTAGCAGTTTTGTGTTCCTACACCTCTAATGACATTTGTTACATGCTTCATATAAAAACAGGTTTACCCTGTCCATTCTTCATGTTGCTTTAAAACTGACTGCATTTTTCTATTAATAAATAATTCAATATTCATTTGGCTTAAATTCTGTTTCGCGGGTATAAAAAAAGTTTGCAACTTTTTCATACCCTGAGGATAATGTCAGTACCTCAGCAGACTTCACAGTTGCCTTATATGCCAGGGAGATCAGAAGGCTGTGTTTTCTTCTCCCACGTTGGGTACATGGAATTATGTTCCAGTTTTTATTGCTGCAGTGCAGCAAGGGGGGGGTTGTTTCACCCTTGAGATGCCATATGTCTGATGAGGCTTTAAACCAAGATCCCATCTGCCTGAGGTAATGGTAGATATTAAAAATCCCAAAGAATCTGAAAAGGGTTGGAGTGTGTTTATTAAACAAATCTTTAAAATAATAATAAAAATAATATTTAAATTTGATATTAAATTTAACCATTGAAGACAAGTATAAAATAACTTGCTTGTGCTGTAATCATAATCTTGCAAATGGAAAATATCTCATAACAGAATACAGCATAGAGCAGAAATAAAAATAAATTGATCCTAAACTAATCTACATCATTCAACCTTGATATTAGAGTAAACTACAAACTCTAATGGGTCTATATTACCTGATTGAAAAACTTACACATCCAATGCCTTTTCGACGACCACTAAACATCGAACTCCAATTTCTGTGAACGGCCACTTCGTCGATTTTTTTCCTAGGGGAAAAAATTGCTTGGCCATTGTTGTGAATTTGCCCTTTTCCCCACTGTAGTGTGATCTTGGAGTTGGTATATTTAGTTAGGGGGGTGTGGGGGTGAAGCCCCCCCCACTTTGAAAGCTTTGAAATTGTGTGTCGTTTCTGGTTGGCCAAGTATTTTTTTTCCCTAGGAAAAAAAATGGCTGAAGTGGCTGTTTGCAGACATGGAAGTGCGATGTTTAGTGGTCGGCTAAAAGGCGTTCGATGTGTAGGTTTTATGATCAGGTAATATAGACCTACTCTAATTCCTATATTAAATAAACACATTTTATAAGCTGGAACAGTCTCAGTATATCCCAATCTTTATTATAAGGAACATATGCACACCTCCTTTTCTCTGTTTCCCCATATAACACTATCCTAAATCCTTAACATTCACATAACCATGGTGAACATGCAAGCTAAATGCTATATTTTCCAAGGAAATCTTATTTAGATAAGTCCACTATATTCAGTATTGTTCAAAGAAATCTTATTCCTGTTTGTCTTACTCAAGTATGTCCATGCAAACTGTTTGGAATCCCTACTCCAGAAGTCTCTAACCACCTATATTTGAAAATGTGCTATAATGCATTATCTTAAAGGTACCTTTTAAAGACACATTCTTTATTCCAAAGGTTTATATTGCACCACAGTCTTCATTTTTATTTTGTGCACTAATAGCCAGTTAAACTCCCACATATACTATATGTATTTGATGTCTTATTTCTGCCTTACATTAACATGCCTAAATTAACTTTCTAAACTTTTCCAACCAGGTACTAAATAAAATTTAGTTTTTCTATCTCTCTTTCTTCAGTTCAACTTCCAGTTATATTCATAAATAAGTTTATCATATTGAAACATTTTTATTCCTGCCCTTCTCCATTTCTCCTTCAATGAGGTACCTATCTAGGAACCAACTGTCTTCATCAGTTTAAGCACATGAAACACAATCAAAGATGTAAGATGTGCCCATAGGTTAAATATCCTCCAACCCCCTTTTATCATCCCTGTGTAAAACTTCCTTCCTTATGACTGGTTGTGAACACAAAATAACCAGGAAAGAGATTACAAACTAATTCTGTGTCTAGACACTATGGACAAGGATAGATTAAAGCATAATTACTCCCAACTAACAACATAACTCTTTTAATTAAAAACTTATTCCTACAAGACAGCAAGAAATGTTTATTAACCCCAGAAATTATTTCATCCTATACAGAGTCTGCTGCCACTGTTGCAAGACAACCTTACAACTTACCTCATGGACTGCTAACATTTCAAAATGCTTTCCTATAAATGAAATGTCACCCAGTTAATTTCCCCTACTTAATCCCTTTGCTTCTTCCAGATGTGTACATAGTTATCCACATTGTAAACTACCATCCTCACTTTCCTAACCTCAAAAATCATATGGTCTGTGACTTGAAACAGGCTAGCCTCAGTGGCCACTTCCTGAATCTTCCCTGCCAAGTAAACAAGCAACATGGTGATGCTGTTTTGGGACAAGGTAAACTGTTCAATATTTCTGACTGGCATAGATGTGAATCTATGGAAGTGTTATTGAAAGACAATATGGGGATGAAGGAACATTTTACATGCATCCATTACTAGTGATTTGTTATTTGAAAAAATTCAGACTACATATAATAAAAATCTGGTGGAGAAGATTCACTTGTCAGTGAGTTAAAAAATAAAAAAAAACTCTCAAAAACTAAAATACGGCATTAGTGATTACAATAAAAGTAAGGCTTATCTAGACTTCTCTAGGTTGCAGTCCTGGGAGTTGGATCCTAGGGAGCCAACCCTTGATGTAAAGCAGTAATTGCAAATTATCAATGATATGGATTCAAGGAGCTTTAACCAGTCTGACCCTTTAGAACAACAGGCCCCTTTGAGGAGGTCCAAAATGATCCAGAATTAATACTGGCAAAAATCAGGACAAGATTATCCAGTATATAACACCTGGGTGGCCCATTATCAGCACAATGATGTCCACCACAACCAGAAAAGTCACTTGAATCATCAGACTTGATTATTTTAAATCAGGGTTATTACTTTAAGGTGGTATAATTATAGTAATATGACAATTTAAACATATTTTGTGGTTATTTTTTTCAAAAGGTTTCACATTTGTACCTTCCACAAGGGCTAAGTTGATGGATATTCTTATTGATTTTAAATTGTTAGAAAGATTAATTTTTGTCCATATTTTCCTAATAAGGAGGTTTTAAAAATGACACTTCTCTAAGCCCTAGTACATTTAATCTCCCACTCAACCTTATCTTATAATTTGCTGAGTAAGGAGAAAGTTATGGTCAGTTGCTTATCAGGGGCTAGGATCTGCCACACTACACATGCAATCAGGCCATTGGATCACAAATACCAATATGACTCAGTCATAGTCCATGTGGGTGTAAATGACCTGAGACGTACCTCCCTAGACTATATGAAGGGAGACATCATAGAGCTCTCGGAATGTGTGTCTCAGGCTGGTATGAGCCTAGCATTGAGCAGCATTTTACCTTCTCCAAGGATGATGCCACAATATGAACAAAAGATGATTGACTTTAATAATTGGCTTAGTTTCTGGTGTCATTCTAAGGAGGTGCAATATTTGTCAGCGTGGAAGGAGATGGTCAACAGACCATGTTGCTTTCCCAGGGATGGTCTGCACCTCTCCCCTCTAGGCTTTTGAATATTAGCTAAAACATTGTCTTCCCCCATAGTGCCTTTTTTAGGCAATGCCAAATTGAAAATACTTCTGACATAGCAAATCAAAAGCAAGAAAATCTAAAGGTATTACTGCTTAGTACTAGGAACCTAAACAAAAAACTCTACTCCCTGGAAGTTCTCTTTACCCCTAGAGAATGCTGATGTCTGTGTGGTCTCTGAGACATGGTTTAAAGCCGCGGAGAGCACACCAGCAGTGCAAGGTTATAATGCCTTCCACACATTTAGACCAGCTACTTCACAGGCAGGGACTAAAGGTGGAGGTATCTCTATTTACATCAAAAATAAATATACTTCAAGGTTAGTCAAACAGGACAATGCACTTAAGCTGCCCCATGTTCAAATCACCATAGGTAAAATCCAATACCACTTACTTGCAAGCTGTAAGTCCCCCTCTATGACCCAGGAAACCCATACCATGTATTTAAACTTATTAGAAACACGAACCATCCAACCCAATACCATATTTATGGGTGACTTTAATTACCCCACTATTAAGTGGGCTCACAATTCCTTAAAAATGCACTGAAGCTTGCAATTCCTTGAAAATACATTGAAACTCAATCCCTTGAAAATATACCTTGAGTGTTCTGGTAGTTGGTGTAGAGGATTCAGGTTCTTGTCTCCTGTAACTAAAGTACAGGGTTTCAGCCTAAGCTAATTAACTAACCTACCATCCCTAACTAGGGCATTACACACACACACACACCTTAATCCCAAGGAGGTGGCAGTGAGAGATTCATTTTGTCATCTCAAGGTAGCAGGAATGAATGTTGTTTGGAATGTTTAAATGCCTTGTGTGCAGACGTGGAACAGAAGAAGCAACAGTAGGTGGTGTGTCCATTGGCACATGCAAAGGTCAAAGGGTGTTTCTTTTCATAAAGAAGAATGAACGCCCTTAAAAAAGAAATTTAATTTAATTTCTTTATATTAAAATCTAAAGGTTAAGGCAGCCTCCAAGCCAGTGCGCCCCCCCCCCCCAGCCAGTGAGCCCTAGGCAACTGCCTAAGTCACCTAGTGCAAGATCTGGCTCTGCTTCCATTGTTTTATTCCCCAAGTTTGTAACACTGTTACTTTTTTCTTTTATACTGCCCTAACACAGTACTTCTGTTAACTTTACTACCTGAATTATTAGTTTTAGTAAGATGTAACGTTCACATTTTTCCCTGAGACTCCAACTATGTTTCTTCTGAAGCTATATAAACATTGTGACAAAGCAAAACTTGTAAACAATTTTTGCAGTTAAACAAGGCAGTTTATTCAAACATAGTAAAAGAAGCTTACTTTATTCCAGTAAATACAAAATGTACTATAACAACAATACCACCAAGAAAATTGAAAATAAAATAAAAATACCAAGAAAGGGCCACTGATAGGAGAAAAAAATCCAAGTTTAATAAAACACTTAACACCTCAGCATAAACACCTTCTAAGAGTAAAACACACTAAGCAAAATTAGTTTAAATACTTACATTTTCATTAATACAGTTATCTAAATCATCCCCCAATTAATCAATAATACAAGTAAAATTACTTAAAAAAAGTTTTTTATTTTAAAGTATGGTACCTTGGAGCCCTTTGGGCTTAACAAGGAGTGTAATTGGAAATATGTGATTTAAATAATTTAATGGATGATTTTGATAATTGTAGTAATGAACATGTAAGTATTTAAACTGATTTTGCTTAGTGTGTTTTACTCTTGGAAGGTGTTTACGCTGAGGCACTAAGTGTTTTATTAAACTTGGATTTTTTTTCTCCTATCAGTGGCCCTTTCTTGGTGGTATTTTTATTTTACAAAATAGACATTGCCCGTTCGATTCTCAGTTATCTTCTGTGTGTCGACATGCATGAATGGGCGTTCCTTCTTTGAAGGTTGTGCATTAGGCCCGGCAAGCCAGCACGTAAAAATCTACTGCCAATTATTAGCGGACCATAGTTCCGCTGTGGCGACCCCTAACCGGGAAAAGCCGAAAGACACAAACAGACTATAGCCTTAACCACTATAATATCATTATCTTCTCAAACCAATCTTAAACTGTCAACACTCAAACTATGCATACTCTATTTTTCCCCTGCAACTACTTTCTACTAGATTTACTCTTACCCTTCACTTTTCATTTTATTTTCCTTTGCCTCAGCCTGTCTCCTAAACAGGTAACCACCAAGATCACTGGACTCAACCCATTAAGAATCATCTGCTGCTTCTTTATACAATAATTTCTAACTAGTAGCATCTATAACCCTTTTAAATAAATTTTCTGGTGGTTGTACATTTACTTCAGGAACCTCATTTCCCTTAAGTAAACTAGTATTCCTTACAGGAATTACTCACTCATTCTCTTCAAAGCATCCTGTCTATTCTGTAAATGTCCACTTCTTTCTCATTTTCTAAGGACAGTCTAGCCAGAATGTTGTCCCAGACACTTATAGCACTTCAACACGATTCATACTTCTATGTGCAACAGCCCCACAGGTAACATGCTATGTTTTGAAGAGGTACCAGTTATATAACCTCATGTCCAACAGCTGCACAGATATTGCACCATGTTTTGAATAGGTAGCAATTAAATAACCTCTTGTACAACAGCTGCACAGGTGTCACACCATGTTTTGAATAGGTACTTGATTATACAGCCTCAAACTGCTCAAACACTGCAGCACTTCATTGCCCTCTATAATGTGCAATACCTTTGAAATGATTAAAAATGGCAATGTTATGCAAGTGGCCCAAAAAAACAACCAAATAGGTCATCACTCTTTCTTCATGGAACTTACTTTATTGAGCGTTCACACAATAAAGTAAGGTCCATGAAGAAAGAGTGCTGGCATGTTTGTTTTTTTTGGGATTCTTCAGTTCTGCCATGCACCTGATAACTATGCTTGCACGTTTTTTGTGTTTATGAATGTTATGCAAATACACACTCCAAATGAAGCTAAAAGAAACTTCCAGAAGTCATACCAGTTTGAAAGTTTGGGTTTCACCTACTGAAGCTGCAGTACAGTATATTGTGCATTTCATTTCTTGTAATATATATTTATATGTCTATATATATATATATATATATATATATATATATATATATATATATACACATACACACACACACACACACGGACCAACTGTGTAGTCACACCACAGTTAAGAAAAGGGAAATGTACTCCCCAAAAAAACATCGCCAGCTCACACAATACAATACATTACAGTGAAAATCACAACATTAACTTTTCACACTTAAGCCACTTTACCACCAGTGCTGCTATCACTTGTAAGTATGCCCAGAAGGTTAGAT
The DNA here is from genome assembly GCF_019279795.1 of Protopterus annectens. NCBI lineage: Eukaryota > Metazoa > Chordata > Ceratodontiformes > Protopteridae > Protopterus > Protopterus annectens. The sequence goes on from NC_056747.1 coordinate 597,471,637, forward strand.
AGATAGATAGATAGATAGATAGATAGATAGATAGATAGATAGATAGATACCCTCAAATAATTACAGTAACTCCGTAGATAGGCAGCAAGATAAAGATATAAATAGATCAATAGGTAAAAATGTTCCTTCTAAAGTCCAGTATCTAACAAGAGACTTTGGATTATGTTTGGGGAGTGTACTTCAACAACACCTAAGTTCAGGGCAACTGGTCTCAGCAGGAAAGATCTCTTCACCTCAACTTATACGAAAAAAATAATAGTTTTTGTAGTCATGACAGACTTTCAGGGCAACATTCATCCAGAAATTTTCAAATCCAAGGCAAGATAGTACTATTGTAATTTACTACATAATGTAAAGAACCAGAGCCTTCCATCTATGCAGACTTATTCTGTAGAACTATTGGATAAGGTTACCTGGAAATTGTACACTATGATTGAACTATAAGATAAATCCACAGCTTCCATTTGAATATACCAAACTGTTTTGGTTTGAGATTGTGTTTATTTTCAGGCACAGTTTAAGGTGAGCTAAGGGTGACCAGTTTCTGCATGTTTCTACATCGTCGGTCTTCTGTTCAGGTCCACTACTTCCATTTAAGTTTAGGGTAGTATTTTACATCTGCTTGATGACTAAAATTCTCCTGAGAAAAGAAGAGTTTTGTTTTGGTACTTGTAGAGGTGGGTTCAGACTAGAGTCTTGAAAACTTCTATGTCTGTCTGGATCAAGGCCTTTGATTCCTCATGGGGACTAAACCAAAGTCATATGAAGCTGTATAATCTGTATGAATCTCAAAACAAGACAATTCCCACTTCTATTTATTAATGTTCCTTCTGCATTTGTCAGTCATGTGAGCTTCCTAATAGTTATACATTTTGTGACATGTCTTCTAATTTGTATTAAACTGTCCTTTTGTTATTTTGCTAACTGAAATCATGGCATCAGAATTTTACGGCCGTGATATTTGACCATTTACTTTTACGGTATTGCCTTTGCCTCCTTTCTAATGTATTCATCTTATGATGCACAGGAACGGACACGAGCAGCCCTCTTGGACAACTTACATGATGAGCTCCATTGGCATACCCAGGCTATGCTTGGGCTGGGCCTTGAAGAAGACAGGCTGGATAACGGCGGCCATGGTGGATTCCTAGAATCATTTAAGGTACAGCTACTTCCCTGTGCATTGCCAGCTCAGTTATGCATTGCCATATAATTAGTACTTTATTAAATATCTAGGGTTGCATAATAAAAAGCAAGAAGAGCTGTTTATTTTCTGTTTGTATTAAATGCAGCAAAAAAACATCACTAGTATTTGTCACTGCTTTGGTCAGCAACTTAGTTTTTTGTTTTAGATCTGTCTATTGACAGTTTTTAAAAAGAAGTGCAAAATGCACTATATTAAAAGATAGGTAACATTCTGTATGAAATGCTTAGAAAATAAGGTAGGCAAGTAACAAAAAGCATAGCTGGTTACAGCGGTATAAAATATGAAACAGGTATGTGTCATAGTTTTGTATTACAGTGTTAGCTGATAGATGCCCTAAGATTTCTATTCAAAGAATGGCTAGTGGTTAGGATATGGCACTCTCACTGCCACAGACTGGTTTTGATTCCCAGTCAGGGGAATTTCAATGGATTTTTGGGGAAGGGATGGCATTATGGTCTTTACCTCAGTGATACAAGGCACAGGGTTTGAGTCTGACCTCTTGTTAGTGGCTAAGCTTGTAATAATCTGCACACTAGCCTAGATATACAAATGTCCTGCATTTTATTTCATTCTTGGCTGCAGCTGTCTACTGAATGTATATTGAAAAGTAATTTAACATTTGCTTACTGCTCAGCTATTCATACTAAACATTTGCATTGGCATGTGATAGATATCCCAGTAATTCTTAAATATGTGGTCTTCATTAAAAAACTCATTTAATCTCTTCGTATTTTGTCATTGGCTGAAAACCTTCTTCCCTTACTGCCTTGCCAGAATACAAGGCCACAATGCAAGTTTCTGCTTTGTATATGTAACAATACCTGCACTTTAAGGCTTTTAGGATTGTTATACAATTACCGCATAGCACATCACTAATTAACAGTCATGCAAAATGTTCAGATTCAAAGACATTGCGTAATGAACTGCCCTGCAAAGAAAACGTAAATATTAGGGCATCAGCCTCCTAAGAATCCAGTTGAGTTTTTTCATAGCAGGACTGGACAATTTTCTTCAAGCAAACACATTGTGTCTTATGCCTTATGTCTGTTGTATGTACTTTATAAAAATTCAGCTTATACCATCATCTGGCTTATACCACTCTTTTTATCAAGATGAATGATATTTTGGTACAGTTCCATTTATCCAGTAAAATAATGAAACGTTGTCATTGTTTACCACTACAAAATGTTTTGTATTAAGCAGATGTGCCCCTTGAGCATTAAGTATTATATTTTGAGCTATTCATTTTTGTTGTATTACTGTTGATTCTGGCTTAATGTTAAATTTTTAGGTAGCACTTTTGAACTAATCTAATCCAGAGAGCCATTATTCTCAAAAAGTTTCTGAGGCTGCAAATAATACAAGACTGGACTAATCTGGCTGTAGTGGAAAAGACAGACATGAATTTGATGATTCAATTACTTAGGCTGTTCTCATGCATGGCAGTATCGATAGCTTCATCATCTGCTGTTCTCATGCATGGCAGTATTGATAGCTTCATCATCTGCTGTTCTCATGCATGGCAGTATCGATAGCTTCATCATCTGCTGTTCTCATGCATGGCAGTATCGATAGCTTCATCATCTGCTGTTCTCATGCATGGCAGTATCGATAGCTTCATCATCTGCTGTTCTCATGCATGGCAGTATTGATAGCTTTATCATCTGCTGTTCTCATGCATGGCAGTAGCAATAGCTTCATCATCTGCTGTTCTCATGCATGGCAGTATCGATAGCTTCATCATCTGCTGTTCTCATGCATGGCAGTATCGATAGCTTCATCATCTGCTGTTCTCATGCATAGCAGTATCGATAGCGTCATCATCTGCTGTTCTCATGCATGGCAGTATCGAAAGCTTCATCATCTGCTGTTCTCATGCATGGCAGTATCGATCATCCTGGTAGTTACATAAATGTGTGTTTTACTCACTAACTGCTCAATTAAATGGCAGGCACACAACTTTTGTATTACATGCTCAGACGTCATGCTGATGAATGGTGGAGTCTGTAAATTGCCAGTTGATGATTAGGCTGGAAAAGTGACTGTTGGTACTTTGGGACATCAAGACTACATACCCTTTAACAGTTGCTTAAACTTCCCTGAAAATATCTGTATTAGTATCATACAAGCCAGTTTGAGTGCTACAATTATGCAGACTTTAGCCAGTGCTATACTGGAATAAATCTTGCACCATGTGAGTTATATAAGTCTGTATGAAATTCAAAGGAGGGTTTGCACCATGTTGATTGATTCAAAGCCCATTACCTCATTCGGACATCTCTTTGAAAGAATTTCATATTGCAGATATTCCTCATCACACTTCATAAGAAATACACAGATACAGCTTTAAACCTAGTTTAGCTTAAGCACTGCAGCTAATCTTATGCATAAGCAGTAATATTTCCCATTACTCAGAAGCAAGTTGCCTATGATGCACTAAAATACTCATCAGTCTAAATACATACACTCATAGGTAGCTAAACACACACACACAGTTCCAATACTTCCAATATTATCTCACAATGTAAAAAATAATGCATCCAGTCACACATTAAATGACTGATTTTTACAGGGGAGATCTGCCTGAATTCTTTTATATCAGTCTACTAATTATGTGATTGCAGTACAGACAAACAAAAGATAATCTGCATAATACATTATTCAAATCTGACAATTTTTAATTCTTTACATTTCCAACTTCTATAGATTTACTCACTGTACATTGATATCCAGGCAATCAATTTCTAAGCATACAGATTTATTTATTTATTTATTTGGCATTTGTTAACTGGGAAAGTTATTTAATGAAAATGAATGATTTGAGCAAGAAGGTTACTGATGACTTATTGTTTGAGCAATGTAAGGGAAATACAAAGATATTTTTGATAATGTTGAGCAGCAAGTTTGTTCCAATTTAAAATGAAAAGAAGATAAACTGGTGAGAGGCAAGGATGATTAAGCCAGACACAGAGCATATCCCCTACCTCCTTCCAATAATAATATTAACATCAGGTCACAAGATGAAGATGTACCTAGTGAAGTTCCATCTGATGGAACAGGACAAGAGGTGATTGAGGATGGTGGATTCACTTTTCATAGGCAGGAATATGAACAAGAATACCCACCTCTTAGGAGATCACAGAAGTTGGCTAATCAACGGGGTAACAATGTTTTTTTAGAACCCCAAACATACTGTTACGGGATGGGGGAATGGGGCTACCAGAGGAAGAGGGGAGGGAGGAGATGTTGGAAGAATTAGAATCATAAATAGAAACTAGGAGTTCCAAGCAGACAATCGTTGATTCACACATCACACATAGTTATGGTGGTGTCATGTTAACACACAAAGGATTTAACATTTTCAATTATTCAGGTTTAAACGTCACACAAACACACTTTCCCTCTTCAAGAAGGGCTTTAGGTTTGCACCCACCCCTATATTTAATATAGTGGATTTTTTATACAACTTAAATTGTACACTCATGAATTAAATTTTACAACCTACTTTGAGAATAAACTGCCTTCTGAAAGTAATGCCTAAAATTATGTTCAAGCAACCAATAATATTACCAGTGGAACATTAAAAAAAAAAGTATATTTAATCAACCATTAAATCCTACTATTGCAGTTTTTGAAAAATTATGTCAGAAAGAATTGTATAAGCTAAGATATACCCAGGGATCCATATACTTGAACCTTTAAAAGGAAGAAAGGGATACAGTAGGGGAAATAAAAAAAACAACCACTCTATAAGGGTAATGAAACTCAATAAAGACTGGGGAATAGTTTTAGTTGATAAGGAATGAGATATTTATAGCTTGTACAAAATTGACTTTTTTCTAGAGGTTGCGCTTTATGTAGGGTATCATAGATTTGGATACTCACAGTTTCCTTATCAGTAAATTTCCTCGGATTCCAGTAGTGTTCAGAATCCCAAAAGTACACACAGATATCTTATGTCCACCTTATAGATTAATTGTGTCTGCTAAAATTTCTAAAACTTATGCTATGGCCGTTTATATAGACAGAATGTTGAAGAATACTATCAACGCAGTTTTGCATATACTTAAGGATTCCTGAGATTTTTTTATCTAAAATCAGACCTTTTGTGTCAGAAGTAGGAGGTAGTTTTTCCGCTAATGATGTAGTAGATTTGTTTACCTTGATTCCTTATGAGATTGGTTTGGAACTATTTTCATTAGCAATTAGAGAACTCACTCCCTTTGATAATGCAACATTAAATTTTATAGTAGAACTTACGGAAATAGTATTAGATTATAATTTTGTAATGTTTGAAGGAGAATGTTACAGGCATATCAAGAGAGTTGCTATGGGAGCAAGTTGTGCCCTCATTTATGCAGACTTGTGTTGTATGCCCTCGAAAGAAGGGAGGTGTTATCAAGTCACTTTACTTCAGATTGGTGCTGTTATTATTGTTTTTAGATGATATATTTATTTTTGGAAAGATCAAGACATGTTGATTCATAATATTCTTTTATCTTATTTAAATGATGTTATTTCCTTCTTATCATTCACATGTCAGTATAGTATTTATTCTAGTAATTATTTAGATGTCACTATTTTTAAAGTTGAAGCGGGAGATAAGCTATGTTCAAAAGTATACAGAAAACCTACGTTTGTAAACAGTTTCCTGGATTACAACAGTTGCCACCCATATCATGTGAAAAAGAATATTTTTAAGTGGCAGTTGATTAGGGCAGCACATATGTGCTCAGTTAGCTCCTTATTTAATGATAAAGTAGAAACCCTTAGATCATATTTTTTGGAAAAGAGTTACCTGAATGTTTTAAATAAGAACGTTAATGAAGTAGGGAATTGATGGGGTCCTAGATTTTCGCCATTGCTTACATAAGTTAATGGCCCACTGGATAGCACACAGGTGGTAGTGGATCAAATTACAATCCCCCAACACCAACTACACACACGCTATGATGGTTAGTTTCAACCATAAAGTAAATGAAGTTAAGAAAAATTTGAACCAAAATTGGAAGTTAAGAAAAATTTGAACCAAAATTGGAATATTTTTAAGAGGGATGAACATTTATACAGCTTACTAGGTCCTGGACCACACTTTGTATATAAAATGGGTCAAAACTTTAAGAATATTTTTGAAGGAGCAGGTATAGTAATCAATTCAATTGGTGTAAATTCGAAAGGAATGAAGAAATGTGGGATGTGCCACCAATGTCCTTTCATTTTGGAAAAAACTATGTTGGTTATTGGTGAACCTGAGGAGACCATCAGATTAGTTCAGGGTAATTGTTCTAGCAAGGGGGTGATATATGTTGTGACATGCCTGACATGTAACAGTTTTTATGTTGGCAAAATTGAGCATCAGTTTAGAAAAGGTATATGTGAGCATCTGTAAGCTATTTCTAGGAAAAATACTAATAATGCCCTATATAGACATGCCCTGTATTGTAAACAATTAACAATTTATAGAAAAAATAAACAGTAAAAGAGAATAAAGTGTTGAAAACACTTACTTCCAAACAATGTGTGTGTGTGTGTGTGTGTGTGTGTGTGTGTGTGTGTGTGTGTGTGTGTGTGTGTGTGTTTATATACTAATACATATATTATGTACAGAATAAGAATCATATGTTTATCTCACAAGAACTATATATGCAAGTAAATATACACACACATACACACACACACACACACACACACACACACACACACACACACACACGCACACATACATTTTACATCATTGCATATAGTATTAAACAAGTATGAAGGAAAGTAATAAGTGACAGAAGGTAGAAGCTCAAAATAAAATACAAATGCAATAGAAAATGTTTATGAAAGTGAAGGCATCTAGAGCTTATCTAAACAATCCTACCCTGGTTTGTGATTTACTGTGGAGTTGACTAGTAAGAGAAGTTTTATTTGAATTTATATTTTTTATCACATATTTTCCCTATTTATAGGAAGGAAGGGATAGCTTGTAGACAAGATTTACTTTGATTTATATTTTGTTGTTTTACCTTTAATTTTCAGTGCTGGTTGTTTAAATGGGGTAGGTTTTAGACAGGCAAGCTATAGCCACCCCAAGGGGCCTAGTCAGCTATAAATTCACAGAGACTGCAGAGAAGACAATCCAGAGCTTATCTAAACAATCATATCTTGGTTTTGATTTATTGATTTTTACGGTTAAAATGAAGTACAACTGCAAGCGATAATGAGCTATGTAAAGGAATTACATCTTTTGTCTGACTTTCAGAACTTGTACGGTCAGAACAATATTACTGTACTTACTTTAGTATTTAGTTGTATATTGCTTGTGTGATTTTTGTCATAGACATTGATTTAAGTTTTGTTTGAATTCTGTGGTTGCTAATTTTGATTATTCTTTTCTTTTATAATTTTTTATTCATTTAAAGCTGATAATGGATTCCTTAAATGAGTATGCAATAAATGATTTGCTAAAGTACAAATATCTTGTATGGTGTCATAATTGCTATATATATTTAAAGGTAACACCTGATAACACTGGTGCACATCCGCGGTGGTACAGCGGTAGCATTGTTGCCTCACAGCAAGAGGTTCTCCTGTTCGATTCTCGGCTGGATTGCGGGGAGTGCCTTCTGTGTGGAGTCTGCATGTCCTCCCTGTGGTTGGGTGGGCATTCAAAAGACATGCGTAAATGGGCATGCCTTTGTTGAAGGTTGAACTTCGAGCTGGCACCTCGGCGTTTGTGAAAGTCTACTGCCAATCATTAGCAGATTGAAGTTCCGCTGTGGCAACCCCTAGCCAGGAAAATGTTAGATGATTTGCTTACCATCATTAAAATTAAAACTAGCCTTACTGATGATTGCACTTGTGCAATTATCACATCTTGGAGAACTGTCATTCCATATATTAATGACTGGACTGGTGAGATAAATAATGTTAGGCAAAGAGCAAACAGAACACATTTAGGAAATGATGTGTCTTTTCTATTCTCTATAAATATTCTTCAACCCCTGTGAAGCAAGACAATGCTCCTGACAACTTTGGAATTCTGGATACAAGTATTCAGCAAGTTGAGGATTTGGAGTGTTTAGAAGGAATCAAAATAAAGAAAGAAAGGAAGAAGTTCCCAACAAATAAGGAAGAAGAAGAAACTGACAAATGTCTGTAAAGTAAAGGGAATGCGTACTAAAAAGGACGCTGCTTTGTTATGTAACACACAGATTACAGGGCACTGCTTTGTTATGTAACACACAGATTACAGGGAATAATATTTTTCTGTCAGGAAACATTCAGTCTACAGAAGAAGGCATAAGTTTCCAAAAGAGAAGGTAGAAAAAAAAAAGAGGCAAGGGGCAGGTGAAAAGGAAGAAATCAAAACTGAACTTGGAAGGATTGAAGAACATTACTGTAAGAAAAAAGAAAAGAAAGATTGATGTTGACTACATGGCTGAAGCTGTGTATGTACAAAGCCAGCTGGATGAGAATTGTATACTTGCAAATTTACTACATAATGAAAACAGTGGGAGTAGTAACACTAATGGCGATAAAGATCATTTCTTTGTAACAATTGATAGAGCAAATATTACTGTATTAGAAGGTGAAGATTCTTCAGATCTTGTCAGAAAAGATATTCTTGTAATTGAAGATTCAATTATTAGAAGAACTGATACTTACATTTGCAGAGAAGATAATGAAAATTGAATAGTCTTATGCTTGCCAGGAACAAAAATAGAAGATGTGAGACAAGCCTTGGGATGCCTTAATGTAAAGAAGTATGCATCTGTTTTTATTCATATTGGCACAAGTAGTTATATCTGCAAGGACTTTCTGACTGTTAGTTGGGAACTTACAGGTTCATAGGTTCATAGATTAGTAGTAGGCTAACTGCCCTTGTGAGCTATTTTAAGCCTAGCCAATTATCCTTTGTGAGACTCAAACCATGTACCTTGTGTTTGTAAGGCAAACACCTTAACCATTAGGCCACCCTCTTAACCCTTATTTTCTTAAATAGTGTAGTGTGTGCTGGTGTTAAAACTTATTTTTCACAAATCACATCTAGAAAGCATAGTCAGGTCACCACGAATGAAAAGATTTTTGGGTAAATACCTACATAAAAAAAATGTCCTGTTTTAAAAAATGGAAATCTATAGAGAATCCAAGCCTAGTTTTAGGCACACATGTTCAGACAGGATGGCATGCACATGTCAAGTTCAGGAAAGAGAATTTTTGCAGCAGATATTTTGCAATATTTGACAAACGCTAGGCAAGATTTTTGCCAGGTCAGAAATTTAACATTTTACAGATGATGGCATTTGATGTATCTCTGATGGTTGCTAACCCTAGGAGCATTAATAATAAAAGTTTTTTTTTTTATTTGAAAATTTGCTATGTTCCCACAAGACTGATGTTATTGTTTGTAAAACATCGTTAAACAGCAATGACTAGAAATCAGTTCTGTCAGGGTATAAAGGCTTTTACTGAAACAGACATTCTAACAAAAAATCAGGTGGAGGTGTTATGATAGGGATTCAAATTTGTTATGAGACCTGTGATTATTACATGTTCAATGATAACACCAAAAATATAGACTATGCATTTGTAACAGTAGAGACAACCTTGGAACATACTACAATTGTTAGATTGTATAGACCACCAAAGTCAAGTGCAAATGACCTCAAGGAATTCATACACTTCTTGCATAAACACAGGAGGGAAGAATAATATTAGCTTGGGACTTAAATTTACCAGAAACAGACTGGAATAATATTGATTCAACAACATTAGTAAGGAAACTATTCACAATGTATATTCAGGAACAACAGTTGCTTCAGATTGTAAAAAAAAAAAAAAAAGCTACCATGGAATGGAACATACTAGACATTGTTTGTGTTTCTAAAGAAGTTACTGTTATTTCAAGTCAAGTTTTACCATCGTTGATGTGCAGTGATCATGGGATTATATAAAGGTTAATTTGTTGCTAAATAATTCTACCAAACTGAAATCTAAACCAATGTACAGAAGGTTCATTACAGATTATATGGAAGCAGTACAGTCACTGTGTAAAACTAACTGAAGTGATGTGTTAATTGTGGAAAAAGTGCAGATGGAATGTGAAAACCTTTGAAAGAGAAATTGAGTGCAAAAAAATTAAAAAAAAATGTTTAACATCAGGATATAGGCGAACAACATCAGGGGGATATATTTCCATAAGAAGAAGATATCTGATTAAGATGAGAGACAAAAAATATAAGAAATGGATGACAGGTCAAACTAAAACTTTGAAAACTGAAATAAACTGGGCAAACAAATTAAGCATAGTGTGTGAAAATAGATACATAATATGTGGAAGGAGTAAAGACATACAAACTGATAAACTGTGTGCAGATTCTCAGACACAACAGATTATAGATATATTTACAAAATGTTATGCAAAACTGATTGGCTCCACAGTTGTCCTAGTGAAATCCAGGTAACCTACCCACATCACACTGTTCTAATTGTTGTAACTCATTATTCCCTGCTACGCTCTCTGTTTGCCACTAGCTAAGCAGCCAGCAGCTACCCCCCCCCCTCCATACACCTGTATTACCTCTTCACACTCTCCTTGGACTGATATTTGGCTTAGCCTCCCTCTCCCATTACTCTGGTTCCACATTTGGTAGCTCCTTTGTATGCTTACTGCATCTCTGCTATTGACCACTAGATGTCTCCCTATCCCCTTCTATACTCCTTATACTAGTAGTTATTCCCACCTTTCCTACCCCTATCCCTTTCCTCCTTTTGACATTCTCGCTTATCCTCTCCTCCTAGGTTATCCTCTCTTACCTTGACTCACCTTGCTCGCTCTGATACTCTCTCCTTCCTCCTTGGCCTACTTTGTGTCCGCTCCGTTAAGCCCTCTTGGGCTCACTCCGCTCCCCTCCCTACCCCCAATTCACACCCACCCCAGGGGTCCTAGACTTATACATCTCCAGTCCCCCCCATTACTACACCACCCTATCCCCTTGCTTCCCACCAAACTTAAACCCCTCCCCTCTCTATACACCACAGCCTCTTCCTACTTTCCTCTTTTGCTTGCTAACCCTCCTAGCCTAAGACCTGCTTCCCTCCTCTTTCCTCTTTTATCACCTATTTCTATATAACATTTATATTGTATATACTTTAATATTCCTATCTCTTAGCTTACCTCAATGCTATTGTTTCCTCTCAACCGTAACACTTACTACCATCTTATTAAGCCCAATCATATTCCCCCACTTTATAATTCACTTCTACCTTACTTACTTATAAAAATGACCCTCAACTTATCCACACTACTTATACTCTCAGTGCTACTATTAACCTCACTTTTCTCTACTTATCTCCTTTCCTTCATAGAATACCCACTCCATATTCAGCCAACCCACATACAGAAACATACTTCTTCTTTCTAGACTCCTCTCAATTCCTTCCTAAATATCAACTCCACCTCTAGCTACAACTTACCTAAATTCCATAGACACTCTCACCTTACCTACACCCTACCCTCAGATAAAAAAGTAAAACCTCTAACCCTTCTAAACAGTAACCCTACACCCATACCTGATGACCCTACCCTACAAGACGGTGATGTTCACCCCAACCCTGGCCCCATGAACCCTTCTTCTCAAACACCCAGACCAATCTCAAATAATACCCTTCTCTTAGGACATCTTAACATAAGTAGTGTAAACAATAAAGTACCCTACCTACATGCCCTCTTAGACACTCACTGTTTTGACATTCTCTGTCTCACTGAAACCTGGCTTAAACCAGCCACCAAAGACACTGAAATCATACCCCAAGGCTATAATATACTAAGGTTTGACTGTACCAAATGTAAGGGTGGTGGTGTAGCAATTCTGTTTAAGAACCATCTCAACATCTCTACCCTTTCAGCCTGTCCAACCCAAGACAATAAAGTGGAAGCCATCATCACTAAACTCCAACTAAATGCTAAGAAAGCCCTTTACATAATCTGTATGTACATACCACCGGGCAACAATATACCTATCTTAGAAGACTTTCTTAGTTGGGTTTCCATGAACTACCCCCAAGAAACCATAATTCTTGGTGACTTTAATATAGATTGGAATATGATTAACACTGACAATCCCACCTCTCACATAAACCTAAATGGTTTCACACAAACCATTACCTCTACTACAAGGCTTAATAAACAAAATAAAAAACAAACTATTTTAGACTGGATACTCATAAACAAAGTTAACATCACATATAAAGTAGGAACTATGCCTGATGATCTCAGTGATCATTACTTAACCTACATCACAAGAGAGAAGACTGACTATCTACACCTCCCTAATATAAGAAATATTCGTTCTACCAAACATTTTAAAGCTGACCTATTTCAAAACGAACTCAGAGCTTGCAACTGGAACCCCTTAAAAATACTTCCACTGAATGAAGCAGTAATATTCTTTAATTCAACATTTCTCTCTATTTTGAATAAACATGCCCCTGAGCGAACCATCAGAATGAAGTCAAATTCTGCCCCATGGCTCTCAAATGAAACTAGGAAACTAATCCTCTCTAAAAACAAAGTTTGGGTCAAATGGAGATGCCTTAGAATTAACTCTGACTTCCTTCTTTTTCGCCAACTAAGAAACCTTACCAAAAAAGCTATAATAAATGACAAAAGAAAGTTCTACTGTGAACTACAAGAAACCCATTTTAACAAACCAAAACAATTCTGGTCCTCAATCAATAGACTCCTATCACCAGGAACTGCCAAAACTCCCTCCCCACTAAATGCTGACCCAGACACCCCTCACCAGACTGCAAATGCTTTTAACTCTTTCTTTTTTGAAACCATTCAATCTCTTGCTGGTCAACTGAACACTAATAACTTCTACCCTCCAAATAATCTAGTAGACTCTTCTTACAGCTTCTCTCTACAACCTATCTCTACCTCTTTCATCTACAGACTTATCTCCAAACTAAAACCCTGTACCCCTCTGCTGATAAACTCCCTTCCATCTTTCTGCAAAAGGCAGCCAAAGAAATTGCATACCCAATATCTATACTTATAAACAGGACCATCCAGGAGGGAACCATCCCTGATATCTGGAAAGTCTCTCATATTATCCCTCTACACAAAGGCGGTAACTCTATTGACTTCTCTAACTTTAGACCAATTGCACTTCTCTCACCTTTAGCAAAGATTATGGAGAAATGTATTCATCAGCAACTTGTACAGTACCTCTCCCTACACAATATCATAGCTAACTGTCAACATGGCTTTAGACCCCACCATAGCACCACCACTGCCCTCCTTTCCTTTGTTGATACTATCAACAGCAATCGCAATAATAACCTTCTCTCTTCTGCTCTTTTCATTGACCTTTCAAAAGCTTTTGACATGGTTAACCACTCTGCTTTAATTACTATTCTTGAATCCCTTTCATTTGATAAGCTTACTTTAAAATGGTTTAGTTCATATCTCAGCAACAGACAACAAGCTGTTCTTTGGGACAAACACATCTCCTCCTTACTCCCCATTTCTATTGGAGTCCCTCAGGGCTCTATTCTTGGACCACTTCTCTTCTCCCTTTTATAAATGATCTCCACTCTGTTATTCCTCAAGCCACCTGCTCAATATGCTGATGACTCCACTATTATCTGTTCAGCATCTTCCTCTTCTAACCTAATCTCACTAACCCAACAAATCTTCAACACAGTAGAAACTTGGTTTACTAGACGATATCTTCTCCTTAATGCTAAAAAAACTAAACTCCTCCTCTTCACCCCCACCACTGCATTCTCCCCATTACATTTCACCATCTTGTCTAACAACAACACAGTCATCTCTCCTGACTTGACAACTAAACTACTTGGCATAACCATCGATAATAATCTCTCTTTTGATCAACACATCAACAACACCATCAAATCAGTAAACAGAAAGATTGGATCCCTATACCGTATTAAACCATTTCTTACCCCATCTGCTAGAGCTACTATTGCCCACTCCCATCTCATATCCACTCTCTTTTATGCCTCTCCAATCTTCACCAACCTCAAGAAAACTAACCTAAACAAACTTGCAACTTGCTATAATAACATTGCCCGCTTCGCCACTGGTAACCCCTTCAAAACCCATCACTGCCTTAATTTGAAACATCTAGGCTGGCTAGAACTAAAAAATCATCTTGCAATCTCTCAACTTACTATTGCCCATAAAATTCTGTACCAACCTGAAAACACCCCTATTCTATCTCAGCTCTTACTCCCTTATAACAATCTTACCTCCCTTCGCTCCTCTTCTAAACTCTTGACCAAACCCATAAAAGCTCACAACTTAGCTGGTGACTCTTTATTCACTAATACTGTAGGCCGAATATGGAATTTGCTACCTAGGGATATAACTCTAATTACATCCCTACCTCTCTTCAAACAACAAATCAAACTGTACTTCCAAAACCACTGGCTTTGCTCATGTAATACACCAGACTGACTTCTCCCCCCCCCTCTCCTGACCTTTTACCCTATCTTGTGCTGATGACCTAGCATTTATCTTTCTTTTCCCTAATATTTCCTTCTATGCTCTGACCTATTTCTCTTACCTCTCCCATATCCTCTTGTTTGTATCATTTATTTATATTCCTCTTGCTGTCTTTTTTTCTCATGTTCTTCTCCCATTTCTTGACTACAATCTCTTCCCTCTCCCTTATCTTACACCTTTCTCCTTCTTCTCTCTCCACTTGTTCTTTTTTATTTATAGTAGGAGCCTTATGGCATAGCCTATTTGAATTAACTTAGATGCTTTAAACTGGCCTACCCTAGTTTTTGACTTTTGATGGTGTGCCTAAATTTTTTTTGTTTTTTTTGTTAACTTTGTCACTAGGTCTTATTATTATTACTATTGGTTTTTACTAATACTTTTTTATTAGTATTTCTATGTGTTTATTAACAATATGTCTCTGTTTATCTCTCATTGTTATGTTTTTGTGGAGCTTTTCTCCCCGGGCCTCTACTGAAAATGAAATATATCCAGCTAGACTAGCCCGGTCAACAAATGTAAAATAAATAAAATAAATAAAACCTCAGATACTGGAATCAGATTATATTGAAAAAGAACTGCACAAACCAGATCCAAACAAAGCACATAGAGGAGACAGAATTAGTAATAATGACCTGAGAATACTTCAGCAAGGACTTACGGTACCATTATATCTATTATTCACTAGGTCATATAAATATGAGGAGATTTCTCAAGATTGAAGACTTATTAAATAAAGTTATTGTCAGAACTGGATAAGTTGGGACTTGAAACCATATATCAGCATGCATATGTTGAAAATGCATCTATTACCACCTGTAACATGATGTTCTATAACAATATAATAACAGCTATGAATAAATAATTCTACTGTAATTTAATTTATATAGATTTAACTTCAGCATTTGACAGGGACATGCACAAAACACTGATCAATAAATTAAAACAAGTAGGAATTGATGTACTCTTGATTAGATGGATAGCTGCATGACTTACAACTAGGACATGTCCAGTTGCTTTTTTATACAAGCCAAGTGAAATTCTTGGTTACAGTCAGGGTGTCCCACAGGGCTCTGTCCTAGGCCCTTACTTCTTTAGATTGTATCTTTCAGACCTAACTTTTTCATCTGAGGTCGTCTGCTGTCTATATGCAGATGACCTAAAATTGGGTAAACTGATTGCATGTGTTACAGATAAGGCATGTCTGCAAAATAACTTGACTAAATTGACCATTTGGGCACAGAAGAATAATATGCTGATAAATACATCAAAATCTAAGCATATGAGATTTGAGAGACATAAATTGAAAGGTAAATATTTAACACAGCACACGGTGATTGAAACTGTAGACTCATTTAAGGACCTGAGTATATGGGTAGATCCAGATACGAGTTTTTCCTAATAATGTCAACCAATTGGTTAGTGATACTTGTAGAACAATAGGTTGTATAAAAAGATTTTTAAAGTCTAAGAAATCAGAAATAATGAAGTCATTGTTGGTTACATTAGAGCCAAACTTAAGTATGGAATAACAATATGGAAGTCTTATAAGAAAATAAGCATGAGTAAACTGGAAAGAGTACAGATGAACTATATCAAGGGCATCCATGGATGTGAAAATTTAAGTTATTATGAAAGACTAAAATATCTGAACTTGTACAGTGTCTCTTATAGATATCTGAGAGGAGCAGACAACCTATGCAGAAGATTCTATAGGAATGAGAAGTGTACTAATTTGTTCTCTGAGAGAGCAGCTAATGCATGGAACAGACTACCAAATTACATTAAAGAAAGTACTAGTTTAGATATTTTTAAGAACAGCCTGGACACTTATTATGGGAAAAAGTATTCTGGTATATTGGCAATCTTGAAGGACATTAATGCCCATAATTGAAATATTTGTTTGTATGTATGAAAGCATAAAAAGAAGTGGCAAAACATGAAAACTGACATGAGTTTAGTTAGAAAATGTAAATCTAATCAGAAAAATGAAAATGTTAATGTGAATATCACTGGTGAAGCAGAAACAGTAGAGAGGATTATGATGGTGTTGATGATTGAAACCTGCTTACTATATGTTTGATGTTTGAGACAACATGGATGCCAAGAAATTCACCTCAGGAGCTAAGCTGAAAAGGTCAATTTTGGTCATCCATGTCGAGAACACATAAATAAAGGTTATGATTGGACTGTGCATGGATCTTTTTATGCTCCATGTACTGCTAGATACAGAAAAAAATGCTAAGTGTTTTACCATCTTTCAGGGTCATAAAGAACTTAGTGAGCAGTGTCAGAAAGACTGCAACACAGTCTGGTATGTTTACACTCACTTTGCCATTATTGGCAACTGTCCAGATTTTCACAGAATGTCAAGATGTTTGCCTCATATATTTGGTCTGTTCTTCATAAAATCCATGGTTTTCGGACAAATTTCTGAGGATTGACTAAAAATAATGACACACATTTGAGTTTCAAACTTCATATCCTTCAGAAAATGCAAGCAAACACACACTGTTATTCTAGCTACTTTCTAAATTTATAACAGGAAGTCAGAGACATGTTACTGGTATGGACAGCAGGTAGAACCGCATCTGTTTTTTATTCTGCCACTGTCTTTGCTGGTCAGCACTAGCAAGGGGTGCTTAACATTTGATAAGGTCAGGTCTTGTACTATAGTAGCATTTAACTGATTTGTCTTTCTCCAGATATATAGTAAAATGATTAGATAGTGCAAAAAATTCCAAATTCAAAAGAGGGTTGCCCAAATGTGTACCTTCTGTTAATTTTCCTCTTTGATACATGTTAAGATTACATCACACTGTCTGCAGAATAGAAATGGCCTTTGCAACATATCTTCAAATGCCCTCCAGCCAATTTCAAAACACTCCCAGAGTACTTGGGAGAGCTAGGAAAGGCTTAGTTTTTCAGCTCTGTCTTTTTAAAACTCACTGGTAATTTGTTCCATTGCTAAGTATATATTAGGGACTTCGTGCACATTTTCCATTTAATAATACTCTGGTTTTAGGGTGAGAGACATTGAGACAATGTTCATGTCTTCCTTGTAAGAGTCTTAACAATTGGAGGTAAAGAATACAGCTTTGAATTAGAAATTAGAACAAAACTGATGCTGTTTACTTTACACCAGATAACTTGTAAGTAATATGTTTTCTTGCAAATTGCAACCTGGAAAGAGTTCCACACTTTGGGAGGGGGTCATTGAACTTGACTGTTCATCTGTAAAAAGAAAAAAAAAAAAAAAACATGAAAAATATTGGTCTTTTCAATACAATGCACAGTCCAACATAACTATTCATTTTTTTTCAGTTTACTAATGCACTTTTAAGATGTTCTTTTATTCTGCATCATTAATGGTTCTGTTCTCTGTAGTTTTTGAGCTTATTTGCTAGTCAAGAGCAAGTCAGCAGCAACAGTGGATGTTCTCTATAAGAATAACTTCTGCAGTCGTTTATAATACAAATGGGAAATAACTGAGTATGTTGTTTTTGTTTTCAGCAGTTGGTTATCTTTAGTACTGGTGGATACAGTCCTGAACAGTGGCCCTTAGAGGGACTTTGCTTTGAAAGACAATATATAACATGTCATACTTTTTTTTTCTCACTACCTGAAATAAGTGCTTATTCTTTGCTAGTCAGTCTGCTGTTCCTAGGCTAAATCCACATTTGCCTTTCCTATTTATTATAACAAGAGAATTATTTATGTAGATTTGCACTTTTACAACTGGTGCCACAAGCGAAAATGACCCACAGCTGACCTTTTTGGTAACGGATTCCCCCAATACAGTATTACTTAGTGAACTTTTCAGAGAAAGTCTCAGTTCTGATAATTGTAAATGTGTTTGGCAGAAAATAAATAAAGAACTTTATCTGGGAAATACAATGTTTTAATTGTTTTTTAGAGCATAACAATATAGTTGCCCTTATGTATGGCCTTTTTACATCAGTTAAGCAGAAATTAGTACCTAAAACATAACATTTGGCTAAAAACAAAGCTTTAAAGAAAAATAACATGCAGAAACAGTCTTCCTCTCAGAAAACAAAAACAAATAAATGAAATAAATATGAAATAATCTCTAGAGCCTAAATTGGGGCAGGTGTTGATGACTTGAGGAGGCCAGTTCTGTGACGCCACTGACATTAGTCTTCCATTGGTTTCTGAAGTTAAAATTCATTCATCCTGTGACATGCTGAACTTAGTCTCTTGCCTTTTCTTCTCTCTACCACCACAGTTCCTCATTAGGGTGTTTTGACAAGAGAAACAACACTAGGTCATCTTACCTTCATTCCAGTAATGGTTGTTATAGTGGTGCATGATAGCAAAGTCTTCTAAACTGAATGAACCCCTCCCCACCCATGACATAATTTTCAGGTGACTGAGTCTGGTTCTGTCCCAGTTTTCGGTGCAGAGACTATGTTCCTGCCATTCCTTTTCTGTTTATAACTCTTCTGCAGTTGTGGACACACAGGGACTGGACACCTATGGAACTAAAGCCCATATTTCACCTGACATTATTCCAGAGAGGTTAGAATTCCATTATTTGGGCATCCATTGGTTTGGCTCTAAGGCATCCAGTGTACAGATCTGTACTGTGGGCAACTGATGCTACTTCTTGGGGTTACCACAGATTATTTAGAATATGATTATAGGTATTTTACACTACCTCAAAAGCCAAATCTAATTCCAATGAGCCCTTTTAAGTTCTCCATATCATGTAGGGTTTCTTCATTACTTATATCTTCCACTCCTCTGTCTAGCTCAGAGCAGGATGCATTCTTTTTGGCTTGGAAACTGACTCTTGGGATAGATATTCCTTCTCTTTTGTTACTCTCAGATGTTATGTTTTCATATGACACTAAATCTGAAGGACCATTTTAAATGGGCTACTGAAGAACTATCCTTGCCTACAAAAAAAATGTTGAACTGCTTAAACTTGATGTTCCTAAACTGTTGGCAATTCCAGTAATTATTCCCTCTTTTAAGGGGATACACTTATTTCAGTCTGCAGACTTTAACAACCAGCCGGTCTGAAGAAAAAGGCATATTCTACAGGGTTAAAAAGCAGTAAACTTTCTTTACATAAAACAATGGCTGATCCTGGTGGCTTGCCTGCTTGAAGGAGAATAAGTAGGTATTATCGTTGAATACTCTATCAGATAGATGACAGAGAAGTAAAAAGTAGAATTCTGGATAGATTTGGTAAGAACATGCATGTATCTGCTACCCTGAGCATTAGCCATATAAACTACCAGGCCTCTATAGTGCAATACCAGAGAAAGAATCTGCAACAGACTGATGATATGATTTAAGGTATTGCTATTGTTTCTGTCAGAGAGTAAAACATTTCCAAACTTGTGCAATTAGCAGAGAAGGTTGGAACACACAAAGTGTGGTTATGACACATTTGCTGCTAACCTCAGGGATGCTTTTTCAGGTACTGTTTTAAGGTAACATGCAAAGCTCGCTCCCTAGCCCTTCCATAATGATGTTAAGGAACAACATTTTGTGGCTCTTTTAAGACATTGTCTTACTTGACCCTCTTTCCAGAAGATATTAAAAAGATTTAGAAGAGGAGTGTAAGACAATAAAAATGTAATATAAATACTCCCAAGTTTTTTCTAGCAAATATTGTTTTTTGATTATAAAATCAGCCCTTTGATCATAAATAATTCAGACAACTATACAAGCAAAAAAGACAGTACTAAAGTAAATACCAGGCTTGAAAGTTCAAACTCCAGTGGCAGCAACAACAACATGGATCCTTCCAACATCACCGATGGCAATTCCTGTTATTTATTTTATCTCACTTTCCAGCCCATCCCCAAGGACTAAAATCTACATATTTTTCATCTTATCGCTTTCAGTTAACATCAGACATATTGACCAGAAAATCAGTGGCATAAGGCTATCCCTTTCTAGGACCACTGTATATTTAATTACTCAGTTAGTGTACAATCATTCTAGGGCCATGGTACGTTTAATTAATCAGTGTACAATCATTCTAGGGCCAGTGTACATTTAATTAATCAGTTAGTGTACAATCATTCTAGGGCCACTGTACGTTTAATTAATCAGTTAGTGTACAATCATTCTAGGGCCACTATATGTTTAATTAATCAGTTAGTGTACAATCATTCTAGGGCCACTGTACGTTTAATTAATCACTTAGTGTACAATCATTCTAGGGCTACTATATGTTTAATTAATCAGTTAGTGTACAATCATTCTAGGGCCACTATATGTTTAATTAATCAGTTAGTGTACAATAATTCTAGGACCACTGTACATTTAATTAATCACTTAGTGTACAATCATTCTAGGGCCACTGTATATTTAATTAATCAGTTAGTGTATAAGCTCTTACCATGGCTAAGGATGGAAAGGATTTTTATTCAGCATTGTCCTGTTCGATTCTCAGCTAAAACGTCTTCTGTGCGGAGACATGCATGAATGGGCGTACCTTGTGCGTCAGAGCTGGCAACTCGGTACGTAAAAATCTACTGCCAATCATTAGCGGACCGGAGTTCAGCTGTGGCGACTCCTAACCGGGAAAAGCCGAAAGACACAACAACAACATTCTTCATTGAGCTAAAGAAGGAAGGAAGATCAATGGAGACCCATTTCATATCTCACCAGTTTAAGCTAAAAAATGTTCAGCACATTGATACCATAAACACCAGCAGCTGTCTTCATGTAAATGTGGATATGGTGATTATGGATATGAAGGATGCTGACTGACATATCTCCATTGCCAAAGATAACAGACAGTGTCTCATATTTCTTGTGGGAGACTCTTTTTAACAGATCTTATCTTTGCCACTTGATCTTCCTACTGTTGCTGTACCACTCACAGGATGTTGGTTTCCTAATCTAAGTGCGAGATCCATAACTATGAGCCCTGGGAACACAAAACAATAAAGCATGAATCACATGACATTACAGTGAACCTCAAAACTCGCTGAAATACAAATGAAACGCTTTTGTGGTAAAAGTTTTAGTATCATAGTTCTAAGGATAACAGTTGTAGTCCTCGCAATTTTAAAAGGAATTCTGATGTGTGGCTCTTGTTTTGCTAATCTTAGAATTGTGGAAGCTTACATCTACTTACATTTAGCCATCTTCCTTCACAGCTTAAATACTTCTTTCAAACCAACAAATTTTGCAATGTACCAGAGTCTGAAAATGTTCCTCTCTCTGCAAAAAAAAAGTTGGAGTTCCTGAAGCCATCCTGACACCAAGTCCTACATTAAAATGTTACATAGTAGTAAGATACAACCAGTGCTATAATTCATTTTGTATGACCAAAAAAAAAACATGGATTATAAGGATATTTCTCATGGCTGTGCACTGACTTATGTCCTCATTATTGCCATTGCAAGATTAGAAATGAAGAAGGTACAGGGTTATCTCCACAGTCTTTAAAAAATCAGAGTTTCTAGCCTTTGAAATGTTTTTCTTCTTTTAATTCCAAATTTTGTGAAGTATTCCACTAGAAACATAGCCAGATTGCCATGAATAATACTGCCCTTTGTTCCTCCTGGTTCAGGGCAGAAACATTCAGCATATTTGTCAGATTATGTTTAGAGTGCATAGCTCCAGGATGCAGAAGTACAAAGCCTGCTTATCACATTCCAGAGGGAAACAAAATGCCACCCTAAAACAGTTTGAAGCTACCTAATTACCTCTGCAAGCCTACAGATCATCTGTAAGACCAGGAACTCTTCCACTCCCCCACATTTGCAAGCCACCAGCTGACCATCATCTACTCAGTTGCAGTATTTATTCCCTTGAGTGACCCTGGTACTACCTCTAATGGCTGGGAGCACACCAGTGGTGGAATGGGCAGGAAGAGTTGAGCAAAGCAGCCTGCAATGTCACTTATGTTGACCCTACAAGCTAGGGAGGATTTTTTGATTTGTCATAATGGGGCAGCACTAGCAATATTACTTGTATCACCACATCCACTGTCTGCTAGTTCTGATCACCTACATTGTGAATGTTTGTTATGGATAGTACACCCTCCTTCCTGGAGTAGGTGAGCCAGCAACGCTGCTGTTTTCCACCCCTCCCACCCCAGCTCGTCTGATGGCTGAACCACTAGTCAGTCTCACTTCATCTGGGTCATAGTAAAGACTCCATCTCTCTATGCAGCAAGGAAGACTAGGGATGCTTTAGGTTGTTCCAGGCAGCATAACAGTAAAGTCATATATTTAAAAATAAGGAAATTATTTCTTTCCACTTTGCAGATGGTAATCTGGGAAAAAGCATTTCAAATGAACTTGTTGCTTCAAGCCATTTATATCCCAAGTCAAGAAAGACTGGCAGACATTGTATGTCCATAAGGGAAAAGTGTACAAAAGGTCCTTTTTTAAAGAAGAAAATTGAAGCTATCCAGGAGTGGATCTGTTTTACTGTTATCTGACTCACATGCACTTCCTTTGTTTTGCAGTTTGCTTGCCACTGCCAGACTTGACTGTCCAGTACCTTTTCCATTTCTACTCTGTGTTTTTTTTGTAGCTCCTTTAATTCTAAAGATGTTGGCAAAAGTAAATTAAAAAAGGCAAATCTCATTATCACGACTCCATGTTGGCCAAGACAACCATTGCTAACACATATATCTGTTATATTACCAGTAACCCTGCCTTGTCACAACATGTTATTAACACATTAAGAAGGATTAAAAAACTGAAATTAGCTTTCTAAACCCAAAGTTTCTCAGTCTGACATCAAAGAAATATCCCTGGTTAAAATCTATTATCTTTCTCTGCATTTCTTGACAAAGATGCTTCATCTGAGACTAAGTCACTCTGTGTCTGATACGCAGGGATTGAACTTTGTGACTGAGATGCTAACTATCTGAACTGAAAATACCATCTTGGAAAACCATTTTGTTAGTAGAAATCACTTCAGTCAGAAATATTTCCGAGTTGTAGGCCTTAGTTTGTAAGGACCTCTACATGGTTAGTCATACGGAGAGGATGTCAGAACAGATTCCTTTCCTTACATAAAGTGGTCCTTCAACTTTCCACTCAGTCTATCTAGTTGTTAGCCTTTATCCCTAAACAGGAAAAATATTAAAAAGAACATTTTTCATACTGTGGATGTGAAAGATAATGCAAATGCTACCTGAAGAGTAAAACACTGAGGCAGTCTGGTCTGATCAGCCTTTTTTAACTTTTATAAAAGGAAAACAGGATCATCCTGTCACTAAAAACTCATTTTATTATATGACTAACTGTATTATTGTTATTTTATGACAAATGTAACAAATCTCTGACTGGGGAGGATTGAGCACATTCCGTAAAGTCAACCAGTATCACTACACCCTTAAAACTTGGCTGTTTAATCAACAAGTACAGCAGAATTTACTTTATTTGTCAGCTGTGAGGGATATTATAGACCATCTGGGATCATTTTCCTGCCAGCTAATAGTAGGTTGCCTACTGCCTCCCATTTTATATTAATAACCCTTTTAGCAATGATAAAGCCATTTCTGCACACCAAATGATCTGTGTTTAATTAGTGGTACAAACTCTAAAGGGGCCACAGGGGAGGATGGGTGTGGCAGACCGATGTTAGATCCCCCACTATGCAGAGGAGGGAGACAGCCTAGGCTCATTGCAATATACATCATGCAATCCTGACCAGCTCCTTGCTGCATGAGCAATAAAGCACTTAGGACGTTGTGCAGTGGTGAACATGTGCATCCACCTCCTTTGGGGCAGAGATTGCAGCACTCCAAAGGTAGCCATGAGGGGGTGAGAAGGCACACGCCCAGTAACATATGATTCTGCAGCAGTGTCTTCAGTCTCATCACCATCTCTGCCCATGGGGTCAGGTTTAGTCCTGGGAGGCTAAGGTGGTTCGACTGACCTGGTAAAAGAGAAGAAGATCTAGTAGCAGCTAGTGGTCACCTGCAGGGTGGAAAAATAAGAATTCTTGTAGCAGCGATCCTTATAATGAACATGATAAAGTCATGTAAACATGGCCACCATAACAGCTGATTTTCAGATAACAAGCAGGCTCTCTCCATCCCTCCATACTTCTGATTCTGCATATTAAGAACCTACAGGCCTTGCTATGTAGTTAGCTTTGCACCAGCTGGAGGCTGTTTGGGGTGCTATTGTAGTGATAGTCACCACCCAACATGTCATGAAACTCGCTTTACCCATGACAAATCTGTTTTGTCCACATGGATTAAGCTTGAGTGGATAAATTTCACTGGAAGTGGGTAAATCCAGCTTCAGGGCCTATCAGCTGATCCGTATTACTCTTATACAATGGGTTTGTGTTAAAACTGTTTTTTTAACCTTATATTTACAAAAGATTGCTGAATAAATACTTCTTCATGCAAATGTCTTCTTGTAGTGAAATGATTCAGTGGAGATATCCACATGAGATACTGACTATGCACATATAAATGCATGTGCATAAATTCAGAGTTCTTCACTTGTGTACAGTGTGTGCCCGGCATACTGTAACAGTGACATGCTGCTCTGCTCACAATATGTCCTTCTTGTAATTTTTACTACTGTGGCAGTTATGTTGTGGAAAGAAAAAATATAGGGCTAGCTGGACCTCATCAGGCTGGATTTGTACAGTGGAGGAAAGGCATGGACTGTCTGTGCTGTCTCATTATTCTACTAAAAGAAGGTTGTTCTTTGTCTGCTCCCATTGCCATGCTATTGGCATACTGAGAGAAAGCTTTCATCTCCATAATGTGAGATCATTTATAGGCATAGCTGAAAGTTTTCCTTTCCCCATTCACAGCTTTAGTAGTGGTTAACCCAGTGGCCATAGTATTTGTCAAAGTCAAGTTTATCCAAACCTTTCCTGTTGTGTAGGGGCACTATCCCCCTTTTCCCTAACCCAATTCAAGCGTAACTTAGACAATTGGATGGGGAGCAAGAAATTCAGCCATGGCTTGACATCTATGTCTCTAATGGACAGAGGAAACCTGTAAATGGTTTGTCTCTCAGGCCCAGGCTTGTAAATGTTTCATTTTCCAAGCTCCTGCTTATACTTCTCAAGAGTACCAGAACTTGTCAAAGATTTTGGATGCATGGCTAGGCTTAAGGCCATTGTGGTTGTTAGTCTAGTAAACATCTATAAACCTCAGGACAGGTATATTGTAGTCAATGGTGTTAAGGGAGGATATAAGAGTAGTTATATTTGTAGATATTTGCATGATTTTTACACTGCATCTACCCCAAAATAATTAATTTAGAGATAGCATTATGCCCCCCTTTGCTAGCTCATTGTTTTATGAACCATTGTGATGAAAAGTTATTTTTTTTCAACCCATGATGCAATCAGGCAATTTTTCCTCCCTTGGCCTTTGTTCCTCCTTTGCTTCATTCATATTACTGAAGTGCTTCAGTATCCATTCCCATAGATTGTTTAACAACCCATTTTGGAGAAGGTAATTATTCATGTTTGTTGTTAGAATACAATGAGGTTGTCCCCATTAAACGTAATTAGTATCTCGAACAGGTTTACACTGACAGGATACTACAGAGCTAGATGTAGTTTCCACTATGCCAAGCTTAAATACTAACTGGAAATTGTTAGTATCACAGGGCAATGTTCTGGAAATAAGCAATGTAGAGTTTATAATAAGGTGTTATGTACATACTTCCGTATCATAGACCCTTTTCCTAAATCTGAAAAGTATTTTTGTCAGGCTGTCTCCCCTTCTTTAAAAATGATTGAAGTCAAGAGTTATAAATAGCTGCTGTCATACACAGGGGTGTAGCTAGGATTTTCAAATTTGTACTCACAGCTCTCAAACTGCTACCCCCCCCCCCCAGCAAAGCTATGGCAATTCTCGTAATTCACGGTTCGCTCTTTTAGTGTCAATGAAGAGGCATTCACTGTAATGCCTCTTCAGTAATATAATATAAATTCACTCAAACTTGGTTCCTTGAATTGAAAATTAACCTGAAATGTCAGTTCTTTGAAAAATGCAGTATGGTAGTTGGGGTAGAGAATTTATGCTTTTGTTTTCTGTAACTAAGGTACAGGTTTTGAGCTTGAGTAAATTACTAACCACCTGCTACCCCTAACTAGGATGTTTCATTCACACACACACCCCTACCTACCTCTTAGTGCAAGAAATATGGACAAAGCCTAAAATAAACAGGGGCAGATATTAAATAATGCTCGCGGGAACTTAGAAAGTTGCTAGAACAGGATATGTACTAGTATGAGAAAGTTGCTAGAATAACATGATTTGTGCTAGTATGAATTTTTCTAAAGGACATGAAGTCTGAAACTCAAATGTCTGTCATTATTTAGCAACTTCAGCCTTCAATGATTTTCTAGAAAATCACAAAATTTATGAGGAACAGACAAAAAATATGGGGCAAAAATCTGGACAGCCTGCAAAATTTGGACAGTTGAGAGGTATGCTACCTACCTACCACACACACACACACACACACACACACACACACACACACCTCTCAAACTCTTACAGCAACAAACTCATAAATAAAACTGAGGCAAAGGCCCAAAAATAAGGACATTTTTTTTAAATATTGCTCTTATAAACTTAGAAAGATAATAGAATAGTAGTAGGTATTGCATTAGTACGAATTTTCTGAAAGGTATGAAATCTGAAACTCAAATGTCTGCCATTATTTTCTAACTTCAGTCTTTAACAATTTGCCACTAATTTGCCAGAAAACCACAATTTTATGAAAAACGGACCAAAAATGTGATGCAAAAATATAAAATTGCCAGACAATACAGCTGGGAACCTGTCAAAAGAAGGGACACCATTTTAATATGAGCACAGTTAACTTAGAGCAGCTGACAAAATTAGAAAATCTACATGCATTTCTGAAATAAAAGTAATGTATAACTCTGATCATTACAGTTATTTATAAAAGTAAACCCTCCACGTTTTCTTCCAAAATTGCTATTTTGTGGAGAGATTATTAGGGAGAGAGCAACATTTTGAGCCACAATTGGAGACAGTTGAGAAGTTTGGATATTCCTAATTCTATAAAGCGATTTATTTGCACATACCTCTCAACCTCTTAATGCAGGAAATCTAGACAAGGCCAAATATATTGGGGGAACATACAAACAGTACTAAAAATTGACCTTGTATAAACTTAAAACAGTTGATAGAATATCAGGTCTTGCTTTAGCATGCATTTTTCTGAAGATTATGACATCTGAAACTTAACGTTGGTCATTATTTAGTGACTTCATTCCTAAATGATTTGCCAGAAAAGTTTTATTTTGCATTTTACACGAACACCAATAAATATCTGCTAAACAAAGCAATGCAGTCTCACAATGAAACTAGACTTAGCATTAAAACTTCTCTGCCCTTGAAACTCACATTCATTGAAACAGCATTTAAACCCACATTCAAAGAAAATACATTTTGCCAGTGGCAGATAAAGATTAACTTTGGGCTGTTTTCAAATCATAGGCCCCTTGCACATGAAACATACACATGCTCTTTGATACACCTTCCATCATAAATGTCTACTCAAACTTCTACAGTCCACCAGTATCAGTAAATATGCACAATCTCTGAACTAGTAAAAGCCATCTACATAATTCCACATTAGAGAAATCTGTAACCAATGAAGAGGCTGCTGCTAGCAAACAACTTTATATTTCATGGTTTCATCTACAAATAATGTGCCTGTTGCCCTTGAGGAATAAATTGCCTATGTTGCATTAAAAACAATGATACGCTAGTAATATTGCAATAGGGAATGGATGGCAAACTGATAACAGGTTCATAGTTACTACTAGATATCTTCGCCAAAATGGACTACAGCATCCACTCCCCTTTACAACACAGTACAGTATCAGCAATGCATCTACCTACTGTGGGAGAAGAACCCACAGCCTTCTGCATCAAAAGCAAGTACACTAACTGTTGTGCTATTAACAGTACAAGCAGACTCAGTATAAGCAGCACTAAACTTAAGTTCCCCTGCAGCTCTCAGCTCCTTGTAAAATGTCGACACTCAGCTGTATCTCTGAACTTTGCAGCACAAGAAATCTGGAAAAAGCCAACATTTATTGGGGGGGGGGTCAAAAGCCCAAAAAACAGGGACACATTTTAAACATTGCTTGTATAATTTTGGAAAGTTGCTAGAATAAAATGCTGTGTTATCACCATGCATGTCTTGAACCCGTAACCATATGCACTATAGACAAACTTAATGGCTATCATTTAGATAGCTCTCAACCTCTTAGCACAAAAAACCTGGACAAACAAAGCCAATAATGAGGGAATACAAATTCAGTTCTCACTTCACACCTTAGCACAAAAAACCTGGACACACAACAAAAACAATAATGGGGGAAATACAACTTCAGTTCTCAGTTCTCACTTCTCACCATAGCTCACAACTGTTAGAAAACCAAATCTGAACAAAGTTCAGAAATGGTGGTGGTTAGGGACGTTAGGCTCTTCTTACCCTGAAGCAAAGGTACAGGGTTTGAGCCTTAACACCTATAGCCAGCAGGTGTATTATGTGGTGGGCATTTTCTCACACACACACACACACACACACACACACACACACACACACTACAATAATCTGTTTGTTCAAACTACATTGATTGCCTTCCAACTCAATGATAATCCATTTGCGTGTTCATTCAAACTACATTGATTGCCTTCCAACTCAGTGATAATCCATTTGCGATTGTTTCCCGCTAGCCGGACACACACACAATTGCCTACAATAATCTGTGCGTTGCTTGAACACACATACTTCAATCGTGGATTGATTGCCACACACCCCTCTTCCAACTACAATATCCACACACGATTGCTTGCAGTGATAGTGATAATCCACACACTTACTTCAATTGTGGATTGATTGCCTTCCATTTGTGAACGCTCTTGCTTGCCTTCCAAACTACATTGATTGCCTTCCAACTCAATGATAATCCATTTGCGATTGTTTCCCGCTCGCAGCCAGTCGGACATGATGTGAGCTCACTTCCAACTGGCTGGTATCCTCCTTAAAGGAGCCAACACCCTTTAAAAAGGAAGAAATATGTACATACTTTTTTTTTTTTTTTTTTTTCAAAAAAGCTACCCCCTTCTAAAAAAGTTGTACTGAAATCAGTACAGTGCGTATGCCTCCCGACGTCCCTGGTCATACATCCCTGATATGGTTTAGACAGTTGATAAGCTATTAAATTAGTGGTACATTAGGGGTTGCTAACTGATCAGAGTCTCATATTTCACTCTGAAAGCAATAGCAACTGAAAATAGATGGACAGTGATTTTATGGCCCAGGTGGCTAATGGTGGGTATTTATTCACTGGCTGACCTGCTTCAGCAGTTTCATTGAGGAGAGACTTCATTTGCATCTCTTGAATATTTGGCTGATAAATATGACCTACCAAAATGATATTTTTTTTAACAGTAATTTCAGGTAAGGCATCACATATCTGTAGGCTTAAGGGATCAACACAGAGCCTTTGTAACCTATTAGCCACTTGTTTAAATGATGTACACTTGGGATCATTCGAGAGGGAAACAGATTAGGCACTGCACTGGCACTGTTCTGGTGCATGTTATTAGTGATGCTTTGGGTGGCCAGAACACTATTTCTTTAGGAGGAATTTAATGTGCTAAAGATTTTTAACTCGCCAGTTAAAATTAGCATATACATTAATTAGCTTTTGTAATTCTTAATTCCAATTATATATTCCAAGGAAAGTTGGTTGCTTCTGATAGTTGAGGGCTTACAGAACAGTCTGATGGGGTCAGAATAAGTCGTGCCAACTTCATTGATTATGAGGGTGCAAATAGTATGCACAAAGGCCCTTTTAACATGGGAGTGGGTTTCCAGATTGTCATATCTAGTACTTTCTTTTGATATCCTTAATATTGTGGCAATCTGGTTGATAGGGTCACTGCCACCCTTTATTACATTCTGTTTTCAGAAGGCAGAAATTATTGGTACTTACTTACTTATCATTTGTTAGCAGGGAAAGTCCGACTTGGAACAAAGCCAATTTTCAGTGGAGGCCAGGGGAGAAAAGCTCCTGTCAGCAGAAACGAAAACTACAGTTGCCAAATGGTGGAAATTTCTGTCACATTTAGACATGGGGTGCTCAGGAAAGGCTTACTGTTTACAGTTGCCCTCTGCCACAAGTAGCAGGTGCCTATAAGTAATACCCTGTAGTCCTTGGGATAAATTGGTACACACTGTAGGTTGCAGCAGTGATGTGGTCAGCTAAAGATTCAGTAACTTGGCAGTAAAACTGTCCAGATTTAAGGTGTAGCAAGTACATTCCTTTAATGTTAGCTCAATTGCCAACCATTATTCAGTGCAAGCCCTTTGGTTAGACTAAAAGTATACTAACTTCTTCTACGAGGCTTATCATTGTCTGTTGAATAAGTTACTTTGATGCCCACAAGCACTTGTATAACCTTATTATTTGCACCCCTCTAAGGTTGCAATCTGAGGGCCTTAAGTAACCAAGTATTCTAGGTATTCCAGAGGTGAGTAATCACCTCAGTGGCATGAATACTTGGGTTCCAGAGGTGGGTAATCACCTCAGTGGCATGAGTACTTGGGTTCCAGAGGTGGGTAATCACCTCAGTGACATGAATATTTGGGTTCCAGAGGTGGGTAATCACCTCAGTGGCATAAATACTTGGGTTCCAGAGGTGGGTAATCACCTCAGTGGCATGAATACTTGGGTTCCAGAGGTGGGTAATCACCTCAGTGACATAAATACTTGGGTCCCAGAGGTGGGTAATCACCTCAGTGGCATGAATACTTGGGTAGTCTAGCCTTCAAGCTGCACTTATTTAGAGTGCATTGTTAGGTTAAAGCTTATTATTCACTTGATAAGCACACTATATTACATTTGTGAGATTTGGTTTATGTAAATGTTGAGTGACATAAGATTAAAATGCAAACATTGACATCGTAAATGTTAATGTATAGGAGTAAACGGCAGCTTACAGTGTGTGATTACAGTACACTGGGGATTGGGTAATTTCTCCTTTCCCTGCTGTAGTGCAATCTCAAAATGAATATATATAATTAATGGGGTGTGGTGGGCAGCCACTAACAGGGGAGGATGGTGCAGGGGAACTTGCCCCCCTGAAAAAAAAAGTTGCTTTTAGTGGGTTTATTTCCTTTTTTATTTAATTTTCAATGTTTGGGACATCAGTATTTTGTCACTCAACAGTCCAAGCATCCATGAGAAAACATAAATCTGATATTTGTATATTTATGGTCTGTAGTGTCCAGTTATGCTGTTGTCCAGGGCTTGTAAAGTTAAACAGCCAACCCCACCATTGGGATCATCATCTGAGTTGTATAAAATTGTTCTCCAAGTTCAAGAGCTCTCCAAACCTGAAAAAAAAACTCACAATGCTAGACTGTGCAAATGTTTGATGGAGTCTGTACAAACAAAAGATATGATTTGTCCTTTTAGCACTGATGTCAGTCCCTTCACTGTATCAGTCATTCTGATCTGATGTTCTCCAGCTATTTGACTGTATAGCTTTTACAATATATTGCGTTATAGTATAGGGCAGACCAAAATCTCCATAGGTTTTGCTGAAACCATTGTAAGACCTCTAAAAGTCTTCCATTGTTACAGGTCAGGCAGCAGCTTCACCTGTATCATTGATGGTAGGTGGATGGTAAAAGGAAGAGAAGAGGTCTTCCCCTCTGTCATCTGACAAGGAAAATTGTTCTACATGGTACATGGGACAGACTGGCTGTCCTCTCTGCTCAGATTCTGACCATGGTAACATATTAGTCTCCTTGCTCTTCTTCAGGAGACATTATGTTCAGGGAAACAGTTTATATATATATATATATATATATATATATATATATATATATATATATATATATGCCTCACAGCAAGAGGTTCTCCGGTTCGATCCTCGGCTGGGGTGCCTTCTGTGCGGAGTCTGCATGTCCTCCCTGTGGTTGCGTGGGTTTCCTCTGGGTGCTCCGGTTTCCTCCCACATCCCAAAGACATGCTGCAGGTGGATTGGACACTCTAAATTGGCCCTAGGTGTGCGTGTGAGTGTGCCTTCTGTGGAAGGTTGGGCGCCGGGCTGGCAACTCGACACTGTAAAACTCCACTGCCATTCAGTGTGCGGACAAGGTGATCCGCTGTGGCGACCCCTAACCGGGAAAAAGCCGAAAGAAGAAGAAGAAGAAGATATATATATATATATATATATATATATATATATATATATATATATATATATATATATATATATACATATATATATTTTTTTTTTTTCTTTTCTTATGGTTACAACCATAAAATTGAAGTTTTGTAAATAAAAAAAAAATGATAAAAAATCTTTTTTTTTTATTTTTATGCAGGGGGGCAAGCCCCCCTGCACCCCCACATCCCCTGATAATTAAATATGCCAACTCTGAGATCACACTACAGTGAGGAAAATGGTAAATATACCATTCCACTCTGTACGGCGATCTCTAGTTAAACTGTTTGAAGTTTCAAAATTTCGATCTTATGGTCTCAGCCATGCGAAGTTCAAAGTTTTGAAACTTCAAAATTTAAAAGTAGACCCATATATATATATATATATATATATATATATATATATATATATATATATATACACACACAGACATACATATACATGTTAAAATTGTTTTGGTGGCCAGGCCAGTAAGTTCATATGTGTTTACTAGGGTAACGACCACAAGGGCCTTTTTAAGCCTAGCTATGCATCCCAAATAGCTGACAAGCTCTGGTACCCTTGATAAGTGTAGTCAGGGGCTTGGGAGATAAACATTTACAAATGGAGCCTACAAAATGAACCATTTATAGGCAGCCTGTGTGCATTAGAAATATAGATGCCAAACCGGTGATGAATTTCCTGTTATCCACCCAACTGTCCAAATTACACTTGAATTGGGATAGGGAGGAACTCGGCTTAACATGAACAGGGAGCCTTTTCCACAGAAGGGGTAGTCTCTGAGCTACATACTGAACCTATGAACATACCTATCTGTCCTTCAGGTCCTATTTATGTCACAGTCAAGGTGATCTTTCATCTCCCAGTAGAACATATTGTAATGTCATGAGGATAAAGCTGTCCAAATTGTCCACCCCTTTCTTATTTTATACCTTAAAGTAAATCATGTTCCCATTACTCAGCATGCAGGTTCCAACTCCTACAATAACCAACATGCTTTACAGAGCAATGCAGTTACAATTTAAACAATAACCTTTAGGTGGACATTAATACTGTTTAATTAACTTTAAGCTAATGTCTGAAGAAATGCCTTATTTTGGCTTTTCTTTCCTTCAACAGAGAATCGTGAATTCTTGATAGGTATGGAAAGGGAGTATTCATTTCTGCCATTCTCTGCTTAGCCTTTAAGTATGCATCTCACATAGTGATGAGTCAGAGCTCTTGCCTTCATAATTTAAGGGAGGAGATCCATATTTGGCCTAAAAGTGATGCAAAAAGAAATTGAGAAGCTGACTGCTATAGTAAAACGGGGGAGCACATGATGAAGTGCACATGCTGAGGCATAACTATGATGCAGATACATTATCCAAGGCTTCAGCAACAACATGAGTAGCATTAAAGCAATAATTGTAACTCACAATAGTGTCCTCCTCAAAGTATGTTTTATATGCAGAAGCACAGACTGAGTAAACTATAAGTGAAGAAATTGGAAATAAAGGAATTAAAAGGGCAAAAAAAGCAAAGAAATTATTCAACGAATCTCCCCAGCAGTGTATACTATAAACAGAAGAAAGCATTTTCATCTTATCCTGCTTCTTTTCTTAGAGCATCACAATAGCAGTAACAGTAAAGAATATTCCGGAAATCTTAGACTAGATCTTACAGTAACTCATTCCACACATATACCCCTAGCAGTCATTTTTCATTCTTAATGTCACAACTGAAAATGTATTACATCAGACAAGGGGGTTCTGCAAACCATTTCAAGAGGTTATAAAACATAATTTTCATCTGAAGAGGTTATACAACAGAATATCAGAACCTGCCTGCCTCCAGTGCCAGTTCTACTACCACCACTTAGACTTCCTATCCTATTCCTTCAGAGAACAAATACTTCCTCAGATATTGAAGAAGCTAAGCTTTCATCAAGAAATGCATACGAAACATTGGCATAAGCCATTCATATCCTAATATACCCCCACATCTGGAGCAAACTTCTTGTACAAGTGGAGTAACTAAACTGCCACCTTCAAAGTAAACCTAGATAATTAGATGGGATGCTCCATATTTCTCTTATATTGCTGTCATTGAGGCTAAAGGAAATATTTGATTGTAGTTTATTGGCTGGGCTTGTAATGATCTATAAACTGCTTTACCTTAAACCATCTCACCATGTAATGATTGCATCAGATGTAATGGAACATTTTTTGTAATAAAAAATAAAAAATGAATAAAAAAATGTCAAGATATTTGGTCTCAGACAATGAGAAGGGAAAACATTTTTATTCTGAGCTATTTTTTTTCTTAAAACAAAAAAAAGAGAATAAATATGAACACCTTGACCAAGACCTATCCAACAACTTCATCATATTAACTCATAAACACCTATGTAGTGTGGAATGCCACACCTCTCTCAGTCTATATATACCTTGCATTCCAGAGCATTTTCTGAAAAATCAAATTAAGAAGCATAAGATAAATGTAAATGTAAATGTTTTGTGAATAATAAAAGCTATTAAAACTGTACAAATAGCAATGCTATCTATAAATACTATAATATACTATAATGCATATAAATCAGAATTATATTTCTGCTGAACTTTAACAAATTGTGATATCTTAGAAAATGTACAAACTACGGCTATATTCTTATCTTTGTTAACCAGACATAGGCTTTCGTGTGTTAGCAAGAAATTCCTCTCTGAGAGCATGTTTATTGAGATATTTATAGAAACATGAAAACATATGCATACTTGCAGAATTAACAATATAAATAACATTGAATATCTCTCAAGATGTGCAATTTGCAGTGCAAATATCAATGAGTTTTCTTCAACCACATATAAAGTCTCACCTGATGCCATGCAATAGTTTGTTAGTAATTTGTTTTTTGAAGTTGTTGTTGTGTCTTTTGGCTTTTCCCGATTAGGGGTCGCCACAGCGGAACTCAGGTCCGCTAATGATTGGTAGTTGATTTTTACGTGCCGAGTTACCAGCCCTGATACACAACCTTCAACGAAGGTACGCCCATTCACACATGTCTCCACACAGAAGACGCTCTAGCTGAGAATCGAACCGGACAGCGTCTTACTAGGAGGCGACAATGCTATCGCAGCACCCCTTGTTTTTTGAAGTATTAAGTACATATGCAAATTTTGCTTATTTTCATAATTAGTAACAAAATGACGAACAATATCTCCAGTACAGTGCAACATAAACTGACACTGAGAATGAACGTTCCTGTCTCCCACCATGGCATTTTACATCATACCTCTCAATAGTAAGTAGGTCTCTCAGTTATGAAAATATGAAAATTAGTATGAAAATATGAATAATACGAGGCAAAGAGCGATTCATTTCTTTACTGAAGGGTGTCGTCTATTAACAATCTTAGTGCCATTTTAAGAAGTCCTTGCTTTTTCTAAGTTACTTGGGTAAAGAAGCAAGACCCAAAAAAGGTCTAGATGCCAGAAGATGCTAAGGAAATAGACAAAAAAGCTCTATAGGCTTAAATGAGTTAAATAAGTTCAAAACAGTGACGTTAAAGACTCTAAAATCCAGAGTAGAGCAGGCCTTATTTGTAACGACACTGGAGATGGAGAATGCTTACCATTATATCCCAGTCAGACCATCCCAAAAGAAATATGTCATATTTCATGTAGCAGATGTTTTCTCTGGTTTGCCTTTCTCCAGTTTGGTTTATCAAAATCCCAAAGAGTATTTACAAAATGTCCAGCTCTAGTGCTGAACTTTTGAGGAGCAGCAGCTTACAGCAGACCCTTATACGTACAACTGATCAGTTTTGACTTGGAGAAAGGAGCTGTTGCAGCAGCATTTGAGAGTCACTACTGCACTTTTTCAAACTCTAGGCATAGCAATTACAAGAAATCAAGCCTAAATCCAAAATAGGCTATGATTAGATTATGCACAGATGAAAGCTTTCTTTCTTCAGGACAAGAAACAGGGCCATACCTTTCAACTGTCCAATTTTCACAAAATGTCCAGATTTTTGCCTCATTTTTTTTGTCTGTTTCTCATAAAATTGGTGGCATTTTGGCAAGTCGCTGGGGTGATCTGAGGACTGAAGTCTCTAAATAATGGCATATATTTGAAGTTTCAGACTTCACATCCTTCATAAAAAGCATACTAAGACAGGTGCTATTATTCTAGTTACTTTTTATGTTTATAAGACCAACATTTAAAATTTGCCCTTCTTTTTGGGCCTTTGTCCCCCCATTACATCTGGCTTTGTCCAGATTTCTTGTGCTAAGTGGTTGAAAGGTATGCACAGGGCCTAACAGATTTTATGAAAGATATTTTTCATTGAAACTCATAAAAGCCAGATGGCACCTCAGGGTCCTGGGGTATGTGTTAGCCTACATTGTAATGGTTCCTCATGCAAGTCTGCACCTTGAGGGAAAAAACTGAGAGGTTGTTGAAGAATATCTTGAATCAGGATACAAATTCTTTAGATCCCACAGTTCTAATAATGTACTCACTGAGAAAAGGATTTCTTTTGTATCAGAACCCAACAGTTTGTCAGTAGGACTGTTACTGTTTCCTCAAATTTCAAAATAAGATCTAATGACAAAGTCCTCAAAATATGTTTGGGGAAACCAGTTTAGAAAACTATCAGGATAAGCCTGTCAGAGCTGAATAAAGCACTAGGCAACCAAGGCAGTCACCTAGGGCCCACTGACTGGGAGGGGGCCCACTTGCTGAAGGACTGTCACATTTACTTTTGTATTTAAAAAAAAAAATACATGTTTTTGTTTTTAATGGAATTCTTCTTTAAGAATGCCTTCTGCATCCAATCACGCACACCTGTTGGGGCTGTGTGTGCATTGTTACACAGACTTCCTGTTCTTCCTTTCCATGAGTGTGGATTTTAAATACAAGCAGAAATTCTGTTTTTGTGCTGCTGCTGCTGCTTCCATGGAATGAATGCAAACTCACTTATGGAGTCTTCTTTAGCAAGTAATGTTCCATTCCTTCCATTCTTATTCTGCCTTTCTGGGCAGATTCTTGCAAGTAAGAGGTTTTGTGTGTGTGTGTGTGTGTGTGTGTGTGTGTGTGTGTGTGTGTGTGTGTGTGTGTGTGTGGTTATAGCAGGTGGTTAGTTAATTTGTTCAGGCTCAAACCTTGTACCGTAGTTACAGAACACAAGAGCTGGAATCCTCTACCCCAACTAACAAGCTATTAAAACATTTGAATTTCAAGGAGTTGAGTTTCAGGTGCATTTTCAAGGACTTGAGTTTCAAGTACATTTACAAGAAATTGAGTTTCAAGTGCTTTTTCAAGGAATTGTGAGCTTCAGGGAAAGAGAAGCTTAGTGCTGCTAATGCCAAGTCTGTTTACAGTGTGCAACTGTTTTCTTTAGCAAACGCTAACACTATTGTGGTATATAATAGGATTTAAAAGCAGTGTTAGTAGCACAACAGGTAGCATACTTGCTGTCGATGCAGAAGGCTGTGGGTTCTACTCCCTCAGCATGTAGATGGATTGCTGATACTGTGTTGTACTTTAAGGGAGTGGGGTGTTGTAATTCTGAGTGTATCCTCCTTTGGATGAGATGCCTAGTAACTATGAACCTATTGTCAGTTTGATATCCATTCCGTATTGCAATATTACCTGCTTAATATTTTAATATAACATAGGCGATTTATTATTCAAGGGCAGCAGGCACTGAATTTGTAGATAGGACACTGAAATATAAAGTTTGCTAGCAGCAACCATTTCATTAGCTACAGACCTCTTTAATGTGGAAGTTATTCATATGACTTTTTCTTCTGCAGAGATTGTCCATATTGACTGATATTGGTAGGTTGTAATGACAAAAGTTTGAGTAGACTTTTGTGGCTGAAATGTACTGAAATGTGCAGTTTTGTCATTATTGGCTCATACATTTAGTTTCATTGCTTGCTAGAAAAATGTTCAAAACTATAAATTTAAAACGTGTTCTGACAAGTGATGCTGTATTATACAAGGAATATAATTTAGTACAATCAGGAAGGTGAATCAAAGAACACATGCATTTTGTAAAAGGGGCCTATGATTTGAAAACAGCCCAAAAGTAAACTTTATCCGTCACTGGCCAAATGCCTTTTTCTTTGAATGTGTGTTTGTATTGTTTCAAAGAATATGGCAGTTTAAGAGCAGAGAAATTTTGATACTGAGTATGTTTTTTGTTGTCAGACTGTATTACTTTGTTTAGCAAATGTCTATCAGTGTTTGTGCTATAAAATTTGAATAAAAAAGTTTAAAATTAAATTCAAATAATCACTGTAGAAGTAAAGCAAAAAACAGTATGTACATTGAGAGTTTTGAACAGTGTTTATGGTATTGGGAAGAAGTAGCCAAGTAATGGGATACTGAAATGGCTGCGGGGGGGGGGCAATCCATTACCCTGCCTAGGGCCCCATTTGACAATGGTCTGGCTCTGGGTCTAGGCAGGAAAGATACCTTCATATCAATGTAAAGGAAAAAAAGAACAGGTGTAAGAGTTGTAGAGGCATTTAGGCAAATTTTCAGCCAGAACTACTAAAACCACCTGTATTACTACTCACAGACAAACAAAACAAAATAGTGCGATAATAGTTTGTCTGTTTTTGTCCAAATGGACTTCATCAGAATAATCTTAAACTGGCCCATTCCACATGTATGTTTGACATCTTTTTGTTTTTCACTTCGTTTGTTATTTGAGTTTTTTTTTTTTTTTTTTTCCATTCCACATGTATATACAAACCAATAAACACCATTTATTAATTAAACAATAAAACAATTAAGATTTAAAGTGAAAGATTAATTTACAACTAAAAAACTGTATGGCACTAGAAACTTTTTTTTAACCTCCTATCCATTAAGGAGCAATTAATATTAACTGAATCATTAAGGCCTGGCACACTATCAGCCCCCAGTTTTAACTGCCATATTGTCTCCTTTTTTTCAACTTTGTTCTTTGAATCACCACCTCTTCTATCAATAAAGACTTGTTCAACTGCAATAAACATGAATTTCTTATATTCCAAACACTGCTGGGATGCTTATACAATGCATTTTTATCATTTTTATTTTTTTATTGCATAAAAATGTTCTTTGATTCTTACTTCTAAACTATGAGTTGTCATTCCTACATAGTAAGCATTGCAGTCTGAACAAATACTAATGTAAATTAGTCCCTTAGATTTACAGTTAAAGACAACAGGAACAGAAATAGTATA
Organism: Protopterus annectens; assembly: GCF_019279795.1. Classification (NCBI taxonomy): domain Eukaryota; kingdom Metazoa; phylum Chordata; order Ceratodontiformes; family Protopteridae; genus Protopterus; species Protopterus annectens. The sequence continues at coordinate 597,511,803 of NC_056747.1, forward strand.
ACCAATATGTTCCAAACTTAAAATTGGTCCTTCCAACACAAACGTACAAATCGAACAATTGCCACATTTATACATTCCCTTTCCTTTATTAGAAGTCTGTCCAACAGGAATTAATTTAGCATTTTCATTTTGTAGAATATTTTTAAGATTGTAGGCATTTTTGTAAAAAAATTTTGGACGTACTCCAATACTATTAACCAAATCCAAATTACCCTCTAGTATTTCCCAGTTGTCCATAATTATTAACCGAATATCTTGACTATCTACAATCATATTAAAACAACAGACTGTACCCTTTTTATCAAAGTCTGTTGTAATATTCGATTTGTTAAATTATTTTAACAAAATAGGAGGAAAACAGGTATCTCTTTTCATTTAAATTTCTTCTGCAGTCCTAAGTAACATATCTAGCTTGTAACCTCTATGGTATAATAAAGAAGAAATAAAAGCTATTTCTTCCTCAAAATCACATTGGTCAGTAAATATCCTAGAGGCTCTGATGTATTGACCTCTAGGTATATTATCTTTGATAAATGGGGATGATTACTAATATAATTCAAATAATTATTACTAAAAGTATTCTTCCTATTACTATCTAATTTATTACTTATGTTATTCCATTTAAGATGTACATCCAAAATATTTAGTTCTGAACCAAAATCTCCTAAAATAAACTTTAGAAATTTAGAATTAACATTCAAAATATGTATTAAATAAGCCGTGTCATTTACAGACCCTTTAATAATCAAAAATAAGTCACCCACAAATTTATTATAATATAGAATTTTACATGAGGCAGCCATGGGTTCAAGAACTTCATGCTCCCACCACCCAAGAACTAAAACTATCAAAGGCTGGGGCAGCTGCTGAATCAAGGCTGCCCCCTTTACTTGTTTATAAATTTGATTATTAAACAAAAAATAATTATTTTCCAATACAATTTCCAATAGGCTACAATAAAGATTAACATCATTTCTCCTCAACTTTGTAGACTTATTTAAATAACTCTTCACATATTTTGCACCTATATTATGTGGAATACTTGTAAACAGTGAACATATATTCACAGTAACAAAAATATTGAAACAATTTCTAAAATTACTGTTGCTTATAAACTCTCTGAGTTTATTTAAAAAATCCAACCAGTCACTGATATATGAGGGTAAATTCTGAACTACAGGATTTTAGACAGAGTCAAACAACAAAGAAATACTTTCTGTTACCTAATTGGAGGCTGATATGATTGGTCTAAAAGGCAGGTTGACTGGATCCTTATGGAATTTCAGCCAGATCCTCTTAGTAACAATTCAGATGGTACTTTAATGATGTGGTAAAACAGCAGACACATGTGAATGATATCTTATCAGCTTTGCAGAGAAGTAGTTTAATTTGGCACAGTGTGGATCAACCTAACCTGATCCCAATGGCAGTTTTCTTAGTTGTAGTCAAAATGGATTGGTTGATTGTCACTGAGTCAAGAATAGCAATTGAGCATATCAGTCTTTCATGAACCTGTGTGGTATGCTAGAAGAGAATCTGTTTGTTACTCATAAATGTGAAAATTCTAATATTTTTTCCTTGCATTATTACTCAGTTGCTTGGAAACTGGAAGACTCATAATTCCAGGAATTCAAAAACTTGATGTCCCCCCACAGACAGTTTCCAATGATTCACAAACTCCTTCCGAATGCAAAACTTGATGAGACTTATTTTTTGTATCCTCAGCTTTGCCAGGATAGTCACTGTATTCTCTATGTTTGCAAAACAGCATCTGTCCATGTTTTCACCCCCTAATGGTGAATAAATTGTTTAACAGATTAAGAAGATAAAGTTCTTTATCCCAGCCTAAGGTCACTCAGTTTTTTAAGCTTGGAAAATAGGACATTACTCTCTATCAGAGAAGTATTTTCTTCTTGCAACCAACAAATTTTAAATGAAGCTAAGAGGCCTAATACTGGATAAATCATATATTCAGAAGTGGAAGCATTTTTTTTTTTTTCAAAATGGGCAAACCACAGGGGTTACACCTTCTTACTGGCCCAATCCAAGACATTTAGGCTATTTCAACCATCCCCCTGATGCTGCTGGTAGACTATTTGAACTTTCTGCTTGATGCTGATTTAACCTTCTCTTAAATTAAAATTTATGCTTCTGTATAATCGGTCCAATTTCCTACATTCCCTTAAACAAATGCTAATCCTTTACTTAGAAGTTCTTTAGAGGACTTTTGATTGTATTTAATTTTAATTGAATTTATTCATTTGTTAACTGGATAATGGATCTGATTTCTCTCGATTCCCCTGCAGCCATGACTCAAACCACGAGAAAAGGGTAAATGCAGTATGTCTGGACAGCTTTCAGTAGCCAGTTAGTCAGTATTTTTTTTTTTCAAAAAGTTGAAGAGAAACAGTATACCTGACAAGAGTCGCTCACTCCAGTGACTTCAACCTAGTCTAAGACATAAACAGAACATGATGAGCAGACAGATATGTCTCTGAGAGATTGCCGCTCCACTGGAATAAACTCCCACTTCACTTGAAGCAAAGCTCCTCAATGACCCTAATTAAGCACAACCTTGACAATTGGAAGGGAGATTGTAAATTCACTGCAGAGGTGATACCTATGTTCCTCATGGACAGGAGCAATCTGTGCTAATCACTGAGCCACTCTGCTAACAACAACCATATAGCCACAGTAAACCAGGGAACAAGGGTATTAAATGGCTAGGCTTGTAAAGGCCCTTGGGCCATTAGCCTGGTAACCTCTTATGAACCCATGCTGACAGGATGGTGAATATGCAAGTTCCACACAGACAGTGGCCAGAGGTCAAGATTTATCTGTGACCCATAGAGATGTGAGGCAGCAATGCTAAATACTATGCTACCATGTTGCATTTATAACCTCCAAGACAGTGCACGTCACTGTCCAGGAACTTGACCTCTTTTGCTGGAGAAGTAAATTTCTCATCCATTTGAACCAGCAGAATCAGTTGATTTAAAGCACCCTTTATGGAAATCTGTATCCTTGGCAGAAATTACTTCAGGAAGGACAATTTCTAAACTGTAAGCTTTGATATGCAAACCTCCATGCATGGTGTTTCATAATTATTTCTTGACTTTGAAAACAAATGCTTCTTTTTACCAAAGGTAGTCTGTACTGTCTACCTGGACCAATCAGTTCAACTGCCATTATTTTACTCTACCAGAACAGTGGAAAACATTTATTAAGTACCTTAAATGTTCATAGACTATCAGAACAGTATACCAGATTGAATCATTCTCTCTGAAAATCTGATAAACATTTTGTCTCCATAATGAAAGGAGGAGAACCTTACCTGTTACTAAACGAATGTTGGCCAAAATAGCTATCTCATATTGTTGCATTTTGCTATGAAAAGTACATAAAGACATTCAATGCCCTGTTCAGCTTTTAATGCAAGAGCTGCAGATACTATTGTGATTTATGTCAGTAATTTTTCTACTCAGGACATGTTAAAGGCAGCATATTGGACTTCAGAAAGGTGGGCTGGAACCATTTATAGTCACTGCCCAGCATGTAAGGTAGCCCAACACAAAAACAGAGTTATCAATAAAATGTGTGAACACATGAAGCATAAAATACAAATAAGAAAGCTAAAACATTAATATCTATACATGTAAACACCAAGTCAAAGTAATTTTTATGGGAGACATTAAACAAGCAATCTATCAAATTCACAGATTAATAAAATCACAGTATCTTTTAAAATAAGCACACAAATGAATTAAAGCAAATATGATGTGGTGAGACTAAACTGGCATCTTTAAAGCAAGCACATTTGTTTTTATTTCTGAGGTGCTCCTTGAAGTTTTTTTTATCATACTATCTTGTAATGTGGCAATATAGATAGGCAAAATATTTCCATGAGGCAGGAGCTAATTAAAAGAAAGATTTTTTTTGCTTATGAACATAGCCGGCCTTAAGCATAGGCCAACTAGGCAGCTGCCTATGGCACCGCTCTAATAGGGGCACTTTTCCAGTATTCATTTGGTGTAGGTAGACCAGGATGGGGGCACCGAGTGATGTGGTGGGGGGCACCGTGGAGCCCTTTTGCCTAGGGCACCAGTTGACCTAAGGTCACTCCTGCTTATGAATAAAGAGACATGTGGATTGTACAGGTAATGACTGTGTTACTATACAGACTGTAGGAGGGTTCATGCACTTTTGTATTGTTAGCAGAAGATGGACAGTGTATATCATGGTATATTGAACAGGTAGGTTGACCTAGCAGAGATGGAAAGCCAGAGGCCCTTTGCAACAGTGGTGTCCTGGTGTTCAGCAGGGATAGTGAGATGTGTAAGTACAATTATTTTGTTTTCAGCAGTTTGAAGTGTGAAGGTGGTTTAAACTGCTTGTGAAGCTATTTGGGCAGAGCATATTCAAGCCTGGGGAATAGTGCATTGATGACAATAGAGTGACAGGCATCAGGAGTAAGCAGGTGAAAGAATTTATAGCCTACTTTGGCTATAATGCATTTGACATGGTCATGAAAAGAAAGAGTCTCATCTGAAAGAAATCCAATGTATTTGTATTGCTTGGTAAAAGGATCTTGTCTGGATGAACTATTATCTTCTTAGTGTAAGCACTGCAACCAAGTGTTACTTGTTATAGCTAGACTATGGCTGACTTTCTTTGTCGGTTTAAATATTACTTTATACATTCATTCACTTATTCTCTATTACCTGCCTTGTCTTCTTTAGTCTCACAGAGAAGCTAGAGCTTGTTCCTGATTAGCAATGGCACAAGGCAGAGAACATATGCTACTCAATTGCATTACTGTATGTATGTATTTTATATAATTTGTCTCGCACATGCACATTTCACTTTGAAGGTGTCATGTCTCAAACTGAGGATGCAAGCACATGCCAGTGCTATGTATATGACTGTCATGCAATGGTCCAACACTACCAGCATTAACACAATGCTTATATCAGTGTTCTCGGTGGGGGGGGGGGGGGGGGGGAGGGGGGTAGAGAAGACATGCAGAAAAGCTGGTAGGACTACAGCAGATTCACTGGTAGTTAATTCAAAATGTTATACTTTTCCTGCTACAACCATCTTTACCATAACGTATACTATTATTGTGAGTTCCTCTCTCAAACTTTGCTGCTGATAGACTATCACTAGTGTCCACGTATGGTATGCAACATATCTTTCTCGAAGATCTGTAACTGAAATTTTGAAATGTGGGAATACAGAAATATAGTTAAGGATATGCAATTTCTCTTGGATGTCCTTAAATAAATGGCGTTGTGCTAAGATAATGACAGGCAAAGCAAATGAAAGCAGAAGCTTATATTTTAAGCACTGACTATTTTACTAAACTAGTGCTTACTGTTCAGACTCAGCTACAGAGTCTTAACGCTGGCTGGTCCAGTGTCTATCAGTCTAAAATGAATCAGAACGAAAAATGAGTCACTCAAAAGGTCCCATCATTGTAGTAATAAAAAGGAAACAAAAAACGCAATGCAATGCATTACGCTTTTCCAGCTAGTGATTCCTTTATGTGTGTTAAAGCTCATATTCTTAAACATCTCAGTCTTAAACACAGTGAAATAGTATTTGATTGTTACTGTAAAATCTTAGGGCTGCACAGATAAAAAACAGATGAATCATTATTATTTTTCTAAGAAAAATATTTTTATTCTACTCGGACCTTTTCAAGAAAAGGATGAAATGTATCTTCACATCTTCTAGTCACTTTGATGTTTAACAAAAGCTGTGGAAGAAACCTGACAAAATAGAAAAAGAAGAAAAATCTGTCCCCTTCATTATCAGAGTTCTTTCTCTAGTTTGGTTGCAAAGACAGTTTATGTGGTCTCCTGTAATCTGCTCTGACCACAGTTTTTTGTAACGTGTTTATGCAGTGTTATATGAAGCATGTTGGTTTTAGCTTATGCATTCCTTTACTTTTGTTCACTTTCTCTGCTTGTTTCCGAACAAGTATTTCCTGATAGTCCATTGAAATGTCTTTATTCCACATTCATGCCCTTTAACTTATGTGTCACTATTCTTCTTTAAAAGAGGCTGAATACATGTATTTCATTCACCCTTGTGTGTGAAGGTACCAGTTAACTCTCTTCTGTTGCAGGCTCTTGGCCTGCCACTCCTCTCTGAGTTTATATGTTAAAAATCCTCCATATACCATCTTAAGTTTTAATATCTAGCTGGGAAAATGGCTACAACTACTTTGATCTGAATACTTTCATCGTATAAATATTTTTCAAATTTGTGTTTTAAAAACTGGGCACACAACTTTCAAGGATGCATACTGATAGCTGCTTAAAGGTGTTTATGGCTAGGCATCTTATGGTCCTAGTGAGTGCTTGCTTAGTATGTTCTTATCATCATCATCTTCTTTCGGCTGTTCCCATTAGGGGTCTCCACAGCGGATCACCTGTTTCCATTTCTTCCTGTCCTCTGCATCTTGCTCTGTCACACCAACCACCTGCATGTCCTCTCTCACCACATCCATAAACCTTATCTTAGGCCTTCCTCTTTTCCTGTTACCTGGTAGCTTCATACTTAGCATCTTTTTCCCAATATACTCTGCATCCCTTCTCAGCACATGTCCAAACCAACGTAATCTTGCCTCTCTGGCTTTGTCTCCAAACCTTCCAACCTGTGCTGACCCTCTAATATACTTACTCCTAATCCTGTTCACCCTCGTCACACCCAGTGCAAATCTTAACATCTTTAACTCTGCCACATCCAACTCAAACACCTGTCTTTTTGTCAATGCCACTGTCTCCAACCCATATAACATAGCTGGTCTCACTACCCTCTTGTAGACCTTCCCTTTCACTCTTACAGGTACTCGTCTGTCACAAATCACTCCTGACACTCTTCTCCACCCACTCCATCCTGCCTGTACTCTCTTCTTCACCTCTCTTCCACACTCACCGTTACTCTGAACTATTGAACCCAAGTATTTAAACTCATCCACCTTTACCACCTCTACTCCTTGCATCCTCACCATTCCTCTATCCTCCTTCTCATTCACACACATATATTCTGTCTTAGTCCTGCTGACCTTCATTCCTCTTCTCTCTAGAGCATATCTCCATCTCTCCAGGGTCTCCTCCACCTGCTCCCTACTCTCACTACATCTGCAAACATCATAGTCCATGGGGACTCCTGTTTGATCTCGTCTCTCAACCTGTCCATCACCAGTGCAAATAAGAAAGGGCTCAGAGCTGATGTAACCCCACCTCCACCTTAAACGCATCCGTCACACCCACCGCAGACCTCACCGCTGTCACACTACCCTCGTACATATCCTGTACCACTTTTACATACTTCTCTGACACTCCTGACTTCCTCATACAATACCACAACTCCTCTCTAGGCACCCTGTCATATGCTTTCTCCAAGTCTACAAAAACACAATGCAACTCCTTCTGACATTTTCTGTACTTCTCCATCAACACTCTCAGAGCAAACATCGCATCTGTAGTGCTCTTTCCAGGCATGAAACCATACTGCTGTTCACTAATCATCGCATCCCTTCTTAACCTAGCTTCCACAACTCTTTCCCATAACTTCATGCTGTGACTGATCAATTTAATCCCTCTGTAGATACTACAGCTCTGTACATCACCCTTATTCTTAAAAATCAGTAACAAAACTATTTTACTGCATTCCTCAGGCATCCTCTCACTCTCCAAGATTTCATTAAACAATCTGGTTAAAAACTCCACTGCCATTTCACCTAAACACCTCCATGCTTCCACAGGTGTGTCATCTGGGCCAACAGCCTTTCCATTCTTCAATCTCTTCATAGCTATCCTTACTTCCTCCTTGCTAATCCATTGTACTTCATGATTCACTATCTCTACATCATCCAACCTTCTCTCCCTCTCATTCTCTTCATTCATCAACCCCTCAAAGTACTCTTTCCATCTCCTCAACACACTCTCCTCGCTTGTGAGTATGTTTCCCTCATTATCCTTTATCACCTTTACCTGCTGCACATCTTTCCTAGCTCGGTCCCTCTGTCTAGCCAATCGGTACGGGTCCTTTTCTCCCTCCTTAGTGTCCAACCTTTTATACAACTCTTCATATGCCTTATCCTTAGCCTTCGCCACCTCTCTCTTTCCCATGTACCACATCTCCTTATACTCCTGTCTACTTTCTTCATCTCTCTTATGATAAGTGGTATTTAAGCAAAAACACTCCTTTCTTCCTATTACCGGAACTTTCTCAATAGGTTCTGTAAGAGTCATCAAGGTACAGCCAAATGAAAAGAAATGAATACAAATTCAAGCTTTGTCTTGATGAAAAAAAGAAAGAAGAAAGAAAGCATTTTTGAAAGTGGAAAAGCCCTGTAAATATCTACTGTGAGCACTTCCCCCACACCCCCTTAGTTGTACCTACTTCATCCAAGGTCACCCAACTAGTGAATCATTGCCAACTCTGTAACAGAAGCAATGCTAGCAGTGCTGCTGTGTGAGATACAGCAAGCAAAGAACTGCAAATTACTAAATGGGAGTGACAACTTGTAACCTGGCCTGCTATGTGCTCAGCCACTAGTAGGTTGCCACATGTGCACTAGTACCCTACTAACTCCATATGAATTCTGTGGCCACCCATTATGCACCCTGACCCATGCCTAACATTCCAGTGGCACGTACTGGCTGAAGTTTTGTAAGCGAGTATCACCCATATAGTTGGTAACCTTTTACATTTCATTCACCTGCAGAGGTAAGGGGTGGGAAACCGCATCCTATGCCATTTGATAAACTCAGAAAGGTGAATAGGGTAGGTGTTGGTGCCAGGAGGAAATTACTGTCGTACAAAAATGCTCAAGGAAAATGGTAAAACAACTTTAAAATGCAACAAAAACCTAAAAAACATACTATTCATTCAAAGACAATACATCTACAGCTGTTTTACCATAATTTTGCGAGTATGTCTTGTGTATAATGGAGCATGTTATAATTTCAAGTCTTTTCTAGGAAACTAACACAGCTTGATTAATTCAATTTAAATTATCAGTGGGGTCCAGTGATGTTCTCACAACTCCACTGTCATTTCACTGGCAATTTTACTATTCACTGTGTAATCATTAGTCATTTCTGTGTCTTTGTCTTATAATGTTTGACTTGTGGCATTTGATACCATCACCTGGATATTTGTGGCAGAGTACAACATGTTTGCAGCCTCCAGGAATAGCCTTTCTTTGATGGAAATTCCTGCAAATGTGTAAGAACTTTCCACTCACTTTTGTCAAGTAATTTACTAGCTCACAGTTGTCCAATATTATATGCTTTCTCTTATCCTAAGGCATTGTGAGTTTTATACCTCTTGGCATTAGCTGGCAAATACCTTCTATAAATCTAGCATTATCTTGTCACCGTTGGTCCTTTTTATTTCATAACAATTATTTACTCAACACTGTTTATGTCACGTATAGTTTACTGGTCTAAATGTGCCAGTCTTTCAATAGCTGTATATATAACAACATTTTTTCTTCTGTTTCTTTTAGAAATATTGGCTTGATTTCATATTATTTATATGTGCGACATCATGTAACAAAGTTAGCTTTTTGCTTGAGATAGGCAAATCACATATAGCATACCACTTCAAAATAGTTGAAACTCTGCAGACATAAACATTACCCACACTCTGTGAACTACATCTTAGGCACATAAAAGACTGTAATATGATAATGAAAAATGGCAATCTACTGCTTTTCTAGTACGGATCTTCTAAGTTCTTAATAAAAGTTTACAAACATCATCAGCAGATTTCCAGTTGTGGCAGGCAGCACTTAACTAGAGCAGCAGTGTACAGGGTCTCTGTTGTAGAAACAGGGAAGTTTTTTGACATGTTTTTGTGTTTATGCTTTTGAAAAACCTATAAAGATTGCTCCTATATAGTTATGAAGGTGATGAACTTTTGGAAGAAAAAAATACAAAAGCCCAGATCTTTTATAATACCAATGGCAAGCATGCGACATATAGCAACATCCCCAAAGATGTAGACCTGCAAAGAAATACGGCTGCAGGAGCAGTGTAGCAGATATGGTTTTATATCCTGGGAATCATAAGTCTGAGTTCTGGAAAAGCAAGGGTGAATGTGCTGTGGCTCCAAGTATTCCCGTCCCTCTAAGGTATGGCAGCCTTGGAGGTAGCAACTTCTCCCCCTACATATACACACACATTAGGGGCTGTAGGTGAGTTTGATCTCTGAAAAAAATAGAGGACAACATAAATTGTCAGCATTCTTCAGGTCTGTTGTTTAGCTTTTTTTTAATAATTCTGAGATTCATAATTACAATGGGCAGCGAATGGAAATTTTTACAAAAACTGAGAACAAGTTGGAGGACTGGATAAACAGTTCAAAGAAGAGAATGAAAGTGTAAACACCACAGATAAAAAGCCCCTTGGGTTCATGCCCTGTCTAAAACAGATTGCCCCTGTGGATTAAGCAGTCTAACACACCCATCACCCTTTTTACAGGACCTAGATGATTGGATGGGTACCCCCAAATTTACCCTGCACTTGACAGGACCTAGATGACTGGATGGGTATCCCCAAATTTACCCTGCACTTGATAAGATCTAGATGATTGGATGGGTACCCCCAAATCTAACCTGCACTTGATAGGACCTAGATGATGGATGGATACCCCAGATTTACCCAGCACTTGACTAGCTTAGCTCTCCTACAGAAAAGGGTTACAGCCAAAGGGTGCGTACAGGCAAAACATAAAGAACCATAAGACTCAATTGATTTGAAATTCCTATGGATCCTGTGCATCACAGCACCTCTGTGTAATATTTGTACCACTCACATGCCCCCACGACATACTACATGTTTGTACTTTTAATGTGGTATGTCACTCTGAAACATGGTAATGTTAGTCAAGCTCTGTATCTTCCAGGATCACTAACTGCCTCATATATGACCTTCTTCTTAGTAGTCCCTACATATTTCCTTCAGTTCCGGTGGGCCTCATCCCACAAATAATTTGAGTGCAATGTAGCCCCTAATAAACATTAATAATACAGCTATATTACCCAGTTTATAAACTTAGACGCATCAGTGAGCAGCAAGCATTCCTTTCTCCACAGTAGTATTCTGACTGTAAAGCTTCAGTTTAGCATAATATAGAAAAGTGGGGTCAAGCAAAGAAAAAAACAGAACAAAAATTCAGGTAGTGCTGCCATTGTTTGTCCTGAAACATGTACCATTTTAATTCCAACACATAAAATATTATAATGAAAATTATATCTGCAAATAGCCTCTGGTATAAGTTAAAAAGAAAGAGCTGAAATTTTGTATTTTAGGGGGATAAAAATGGTAGAGGGAGATAAGTATTTGCATACTGAATACTTTATGTGCTAACACAACAGACACTTTTGCACATCTTTTCCCATCGGCAAAGGTGTATGCAGTCCCACCACATCTTAAATACATACATTTGAGCAATTATGTTATTTGAAAAAAAAATTGAGAGCCTTAACTTTGTATTGCCTTTTATTTGTCTTATCCATTTACCATTTAAAGATCAACTGTATTGTTAATACTCAGTGTCGTGACTGTGATCTAATCTGCCCAGGTCTTGACTGAAAAGAGTCAACAGACTAGCTCACTTACCTGATTAAAAATTCTAAATAAATAAATAATACAAATGTAACAGAGGTAGTTTATAAATACCTGGCCCTCAATGTCCTACTTAGATACAGGAAATCAATGTTCTTTTAGTAAAACTTGGCTAAGTTTAGAAAGATCCCCTGGGTGATCAGGCTAGCAATAATCTATGAATCTATAAGCCCAAATAACTAAATTATCCTTTAGCTCTGCATGATGGCTTCTACTTCTGTAACACAAAAGCCATTCATAAAGCTGTATTAAAGGAAGAGACCATTATTGTTTGAGGCTTCTTTTAAACCAAAACAGCCAACCCAAATATCAGTATATTCAGCAAAATAACACAAACAATTCAACAAGAGCAGGAGCTCCTCAGAAATGAGAAGGATTCAGAATGTGCCGTTGTGCAGATACCCAAACATACTTCAGAGCATTTGTATTATTTACTTCTACTTTTCAAGCAAGTCTTTCTCAATACTTTGCAAAACAATTTGCAGTGGACAATTACAATGTTCATTTGGGGAAGTATCTTAACAGAGATATCAAACAACTGGAAAGACCCTAAAGGTTCCTAACTAAAATCTTCACAAATACCTGAGCTACCAGGAGACTCTGGAAGCTCTGTCCCTTGTATTTAGGGTCCTATAGACTCCTTAGGGGCTATGTATGCCTAGCTTTTTGGGCCATTAGGGATTCAGTAGCCCAGGCCCTCTTATTCTTTCACAAATCAGACAATCCTACGAATACTAAGCCAGAGATCCTAACCTGCTTCAGCAATTAAATGAAACATGGTGGAGAGAGAGCTTCACCATACATTACTACTCCTTCTCTGGAACAAACTTTAACTCCAGATCAAGCAATGTGACACACTGCCTCTTCCGTATGACTGTTTGGTCTTGAAAACAATGTAACTATCTATATAAATTATTTGTAAATATTATATAAATACTCTTTCGAGTAATATCATTAACTTCTGTTCTGTACCTTTGTAACCTATTTAACTGTCATGGCTAAAAAGGGCCGGTAGATCAGCCCACTCACCCAGTCTCCAAATTGTAAAATATAATAAAAATAAAATAAATCTTCCACCTAAAGGGAGTTAGATATGTGGATACATATAAACATATCCATCCCTGGTATGACTTGCCTTTATCTCATTGAAAAAGCTGTTAAGGTGTAATAGTGGGTACTGGCAAGGTGTAAATAGCTACTAGGCTCCATTGCCTTGTATTTCCTACAATCCTGTGATCCTGTATTTTAAATTAATTTGAGAGACAGGAAGTTCAAAACAACTTTTACTGTCACCTTGCAATACTTGCTTAAGTTCAACATTGTTCAGGATCACGTAGAACCTTTATTTATTACATTAATGATAGAGGAAGAAAAATAAAAGTAAACAGATACCCCCTTGTACTATCCTCTTATGTATAGAATGACATTTCATGCAACAGAATGAGTTTCCTTTTGCTCTAGATTCAGACCATAATAATACATCTTTCCAATCATCTGGTTGTCTACTGAGGACATTCATAAAGTTAAATAGTTTCTCCAGATGTAGAGACCATTTGGGGTGGTTCATAAGTAATCCTTCATGTCCTGTATGGAGGTATTGTAAGAAAGCAGGTCTAGTGTTGTCTCTCACCTCTTTTATATGTAGCTAATAATATTTCTGTTTTTTTTTTATTTTCAGTGTCTGTTACAGAGGTTCCAGCTCTTAAAAAGCTAACAGGTTTTAAACACCTTCCAAATAATTATTCCAATCTAATTGATAATTTAAGAGTTGATCCTGCTGATTTATCTCTAGTTTTATAATAGCAGAAATAAAACTCTGTCATCTCATTTGTCTGAAAATCCTTGGTGCATATGGGAAGATAGCATTTACTTCTGTTAGTCACTCTATGAGAGAAATTAATTACTTAAACAGATACAATTGGTGACATTAGAGTTTCACATCCACACTTAACAAGCCGCCATGATGCATATAACTTTTTTCTGAAAGGAGATTCTAAAACAGAAATGAAAAACCTTATTGCAACATCTTCTAAGGTTGGATTGTGTATGTTAATACATACATGTGATGCACTTACTGCTGTATATCAAAAGCATCTGCACTTAGAGACACATTAAGGTACTTTCAATTGTGAAGAGGTTCCTGACTAGAGGATGTTAATGCCAAGATGATGGATGTCTCTATTAGTACTGACTTTCTCTTTAACAAATAAGCAGATGAAGGTAAAATTTAACAGACTTGGGAAGAAAACAAAAAATAGGAGCATTAGTAAAGCTTATATTTCATATACATGTACTTCAGTACTTGAGAGTTTTCCCTGACGTTGGAAAATAGTCAGTTACACAAATTTATTGTAAAAGAAAACTGGTCGCTTCTTCCCCAGCAGGAATAAAAATAATTGTTGTGTCCACAAGTCTGGATCCTGTATTAACCACTTTTCTACCTTTCTTCCTCAAAGGCAGTTTTTAGTACTATGCCAAAAAAAAATGGAAGAATATTAAGAATATTATCTCAAGTAGGTTCTATAAAAATTTCAAAAGGCTTTTTATTAAATTTTCAGGATTACTGTCATTTATCAACAATTCTTCACACTACACTTCCCTAGATAGAAGCTGCATTAAAACTAAGGCAATATCATCTAATTTAACAGGCAATACATTTGGGTTGTAATGACAAGTAGGAATTCGACTTATATTCTCAGCAATTTCTAGTCTCCAGGAATGAAAAAAAATGGAGGCCTGGTGTAGATCTTTCCTATCTGAACAATTTCATTATAACAAAGAATTTCGGCATGGTGGCATTAAAGATTTTACAACATTTTAGTGAACAAAGCTTGTTTATAGCAACATTAGAAAAGGGAGATGTATACCTATCCATATCAGTGAGACCACTTAATTATAAAAATAACAGGTTTTAAGTACAAAATGTTTACTTTCAGTTTGACATAATTTCATTCAGCATAAAGAGTTTCTACATAATGTTAATTTCAGTGTTTGCTTGTAAACATGTAGTAGCCTAGACATGGGAGCTTTTTGCAACATCTGTGAATTATTGTAAGACTTTTTCAGTTCCATGAATAACCATAAACTACAATAAATGAAATTCAATTCCACCATGTGCAATGAGCCTGTACATCTGAACTTTTTCCTTTCTGAAGATGCGTTTCAGTAGATCAAAAATGTTTTATTACAAACATCAGATGTGAGACAGTACTTCAAGGCTGTGTGTGTGTGTGTGTGTGTGTGTGTGTGTGTGTGTGTGTGTGTGTGTGTGTGTGTGTGTGTGTGTGTGTGTGTGCGTGTGTGCGTGTGTGCGTGTGTGTGTGTGTGCATGCATGCATGTGTGCGTGTGTATGTGTAATAGGAACATTTGGGATTAAAATTTAGATTTTTAAGGGACACCATTCTAACAATGAATTCACTGAAGAAGGAATTCCTAAACAGAGACCAAACAACTGATCAGGAGTGTCAGTATTCTCTCAGAACACCTCAAAGTACCTGAAAACCAACTCCTTTGATTATGCAAAGGGATCTCACTTCAAAAGTATACAAGCACTGGGATATTGGTCTCTATAAGAAAGATCCCTTCAAATCATTTTAAGGGAATTTAGAGTGAATTGATTTGAAGGCTACTTACCTAAAAATTGTCCTGAAATAAGTTTTTCAATTAGACATATTTTGCTGATGTGATATATCAACAGACAAGTAGAAACAAGGTCCTAAAAATATGCAGGGAGACCTCCTTAATTCCTTTGTCATGTAGGGGCAAGAAAGAATCGAAGACAGTGTGGGTGGATCCCCTTTTATACCAGGAGATGCCAACACTGAAGGGAAGCTAATGTCCAACCTGCCTGTAGGGGTTGGATGCTCATCTATAAGAACTAGGCTAGATGTCATACTCAGCCTGTCACACAGATCCCAGGCAGAGTGACTGCAGCAGTGAACATACTCAAACATCTGCTAGTATAGTTAGTAACCCATTCAATAGTACCATATTCAAGAAGGTGTCGTAAAACTACCCTTCCACCATCCCCAGGTATTTGGTTGCATTGTTGTTTTTTAGTAAACTGTGTCTTTGTGACCTCAAGGACTTTAGCATACCAGGTATGTATGTTAACAACTGTTTCTTTAAATTCTTGCAGATTTATAGTCATTAATTCAGTAATGCTGCTTATTTTAGCAACTGCTGCCATCTTTTTCTTTTGCCTTCAGTCATTCACAGCATTAGTCTCCTCTAGCGAATCTTGTTTTTACATAATATGGCCAAAGTATTTGAGTTTCAGTTTTGCTATAAGACCTTCCAATGAACAGTTTGGTTTATTTTCTTGAATATTGAATGATTTCATCTTGTTGTAGTCCACAGAATTTTTTATTTTTTTTCTAATACCACAGTTCAGAAAACATTGATTTTCTGGTACGTCGTAAGTTTATTACTGTGGAAAACTATAGCTCTGGCTGTATGTAGACCTTTGTTGACAATGTGTTATCTTAGCTATTTAAAATTTGATCCTGATTTGCCATAACTCTCCTTCCATGAAACAAACATCTTTTAATGTCATGATTGCAATCACCCCTGCAGAAATCTTTTAATTATAGGAAAACAAAATCTGTGACTGCCTCCACTTCTTCCCCATCTATTTTCAAAGACATGATAGTGTTAGATTACATAATTTTATTTTATTATATATTTTTTGTGTTGAGCAGCAAGTCAGGTTTTGTGCATTCTACTTTCACCTTTATGAACAGGTTCTTCTGCTCTCTTTCCCATCAGATTCGGCTAACTCAGTGTTTTGCAGGATTTATTCGGCATGCAAAATAAATGAGCGGGGTGACAATAATCAGTTTTATCGTACCCCTTCCCTTATCTGGAACCAATTATTCTGTATTCACTTCTAATTGTTGCTTCTTCTTTTTGTTTTACATAAAGTTTCCTCAGCGGGCATGTAAACTGACCTTTCTCCCTGTTTCTGTGAGAACTTTATTATGGTCTACACAGTCAAAAGCTTTGGGGTAGTCAGTAAAACAGAAGTAAATATTTTTCCTGGAACTCCTTTGTTTTTTCTAACATTCAGTGATTGTTAATTTAATGTCTGGTGCCTCTGCCCTTTCTAATAACAGCTTGTACACCTGGCAGCTCTTACCTATATATTACTGGAGTCTACCTTGCAAAACTAGTTATTTTCTTGTATTAATATTTACAAGATTGTAATAGGTTGTAGTGCTATAACTTACCATTTATTATTGCTATAACATATGCCTAATTAGTTTTAGGTAATTTGTTTGCCAGAAATGTGCTTCCCTGTGTTGCCTCAAAGAACTGAAAAAGTACAGTTGTGTAAGTGAACTTAGCATAACAGTAGATGTTCGACTTGTCACTGCTGCAGTAGCCTTAACTATATGGGTTATATCCTGCCATGATATAACAGCCAGCCAGTATCCAAAGCTTCAGATCACCTTTCATGCACCCAAACTATCAGAGCTCACTAAAAAGACAGGTTGTTGCACCAAGTCCTTCAGATTTTACATGCCAACAGACAGAAGGAGGCTGAGTCCTGAAAGGACAGTATTAGGAACAACAAAAATAAATGTCCACACCCTGGC
The DNA here is from genome assembly GCF_019279795.1 of Protopterus annectens. Lineage (NCBI taxonomy): Eukaryota > Metazoa > Chordata > Ceratodontiformes > Protopteridae > Protopterus > Protopterus annectens. Next base: position 597,529,049 of record NC_056747.1, read on the forward strand.
ACAAACAACACACCAGAAGACAAGGGAGATGGAGGGGGGACCAGATACTGCAGCAGTGATCATTCGAACATCTACTGTTATGGTAAGTTTACATGCGCAACTTTACTATCATCATCATATTAATCACTGCTGCAGTGGCCATTGCTTTATGGATAGATTACCCATGCTTAGTTCATTTAGGAGGTGCAAGACGAAAAAAGGGTCCAGGAGCCCCAGGAGAATAGTCCTAGTGAAGTCTGTTCTAGACCTAGAGAAGGAAACAAATCTGTAATGCTTTGTAAAAGTATGTACAGAGGACAAGGTTGCTACTTTTAGAATACGTCTAGAATCCAACCATTTCCAAAAAGTTAAAGAAGAAGCCAATGCCATAGTAAAGTGCACTTTGACCCTGCCTGCAATAGTTTTGTTGTGGTGAGTAGAACAAAAGGTAATAGCCTGAGACAAACATTTGTAAATAGTCTGCTGTAACACAGGTTGTCCAATCCTCTTACCTTCACAGGAAATGATCAGAAGATCTGAAAAATGTAGTTCAGTCAATATAGTACCTGAATTATCTGTCGTCATCCAAGGTATGGATTGTCTTTTTCTCTCATTTTTAAGTTCAGGAAAGAAACAGGGGGTGGATAGTTTGGCTTAATGTAAACTCAGATACCACTTTAGGCTTAAAAGAAGGATATCTCATCTCTAATCTCTCATTACCTACTGACTAGATTACTCCGCAGTTCTGAACAAGGCATACTAAAAATCTACAAACCAAGGACCTAAATGGGTCGCCTAGTCTATAGCTTTAACCCTTTCAAGGCCTAGAATAGCCTACCACTAGATATAAAATCCCTTGAACATCCCAATCAATTCAAAACCGCTACAAAAAATACCTTCATAAAAAATGGACTTGCCAATGTAATTATCCCCGTAAACACTTCCCTATAACCTTCTACTTCTCTTCTCTCTTCCTTCCCTTCAATCAACAAACCTAGTACTTTATCTTCTCCTCTTGGTACATCGCTGTACAAACACAACTAGTAAAATATTTCAGCAATGTAACTATTATGTATATAATATGTAATTATGAATGTATCCCGCTGATGAATTATTTCTATGTATTTCACTTGCCACAGTTTAATGTATGACACTGTAATGCAATAATGTGTGGTACTGATGAATGTAATGTGTGGCACTGTAATGCAGTAATCTGTGGTACTGATGAATGTATTTCTATATGCATTTAATATGTAAAATTTCTATTTTCTGTTGGAGATTTTCTCCTTGGGCCTCTGCTGAAAATGGGCATTTGTAGCCCAGTTGGACAAACCCAGTCAACAAACAAATATATATATATATATATATATATATATATATATATATATATGGTTCCCATTCAGAAGCCTGAAACATCATAAGCCTGAAAACCAAAAGCCTGAAAATTCAGAATCCTGAAAGCTCAAAATCCTGAAACTCAAAATCCTGAAAACACAAAATAGACATACTGATGTCATTGTGGCTTTGCTATTGTTAGCCCTGTGGTGTTAGGTCATGCGTTGGGGTCAGGTAAGTGTGCGGTTGGTTTTATGTTAGGGTTAGGGACGGTTTAAGTGAGTTAGGGTTAGGGCGCAGGTTAGGCATGTATGCAATAGTGACAAATATTGGGGTTAGAGGCGGTTTAAGTGAGTTAGGGTTAGGGTGCGGCTCAGGTGAGTGTGCGATAGTGACGGACCTTAGGGTTAGGGTTAGGGTCAGGGTCAGTTGGTAGATATTAGTGTCTTTATAGTGACATATTAGCATTATTTGTGTTTTCAGGATTTTGAGTTTCAGGATTTTGGGCTTTCAGGATTTTGAGTTTTCAGGATTCTGAATTTTCAGGCTTTTGGTTTCAGGATTTTGATTTTCAGGCTTATGATGTTTCAGGCTTCTGAATGGGAACCATATATATATATATATATATATATATATATATATATATATATATATATATATATATAAATATAAGAAACCAGGTCTCTGTTGAAAAGGAGATAAGGTTGACTCACAATAAGAACTTGCAACTCAGAGAACCTTATTGCAGAGGTCAGAGATATCAGTAAAACTATTTTCCATATTAAGTACCTCAAATCAGATTAACTGGCTCAAATGGAGCAGGTGTTAGCTTCTCTGACACAGAATTAAAATCCCAAGGGGGGTCCACAGGTTTTCTTGGAGGCCGCTTATGCAAAACCCCTTCCAAAACATTTTGACATGAGAATGGTTTGAAAGAGGAGGTCCATGGGCAGACATGCTGAAATGGAGAAAAAATGAACCTTGACAGAGGAGTAAGAAATGTCATAGAATAGTAACTCACATGAATATTGTAAAACTCTATCCTTGAATGGGTGCTGTTTATGTTGATGGCACCAACCAGAAAATATTTTCCGTTTGCTAAGATATGACTTTCTAGTAGCAGGCTTTCTTGCCTGTATTAGTACCTGTTACACATCTGCTGTAAATAGATGCCTAAAGTTAATTAAGACCCTATCACCCAGGCAGCCATTTGAAGTTGATCGGGGTTGGGGTATCTTGAACACCATTGATCTTGTGTGAGTAAATCGATTCTGTGAGGAAACTTGTAATTGCCACTGGCCATTTCCAAAAGAAAGGATAACCAATGTTGTCTGGGCCAAACAGGAGTCACCACAATCAACTTGGGGGTTTCCTTCTGAATATTCAGAAATACTCTGGATATCAGTGGAAAGGGTGAAAAACCATACAGGAACATTCCTGTCCAAGGAAAAGAAGAGGCATTTGTCTTCCAGGCCTTCTTGCATGGAGTCCTACAGCAGAATCTTGCCAGTTGATTGTTCAGAGAGGAGGCAAATAGATCTTCTTGAGGAACTCCCCACAGATGGATCAAATCTTGGAAGACTCCCTGATATAGTTTCCATTTGTGAGGGTCTGCCCTTGACCTATTCAGCTTGTCTGTCCCATGATTTTACTCAAACAGAATGTAGGATGTCTCTAGAATAAGATTGTGCTGTGGAATAAAAGACGAGTGCTCTGAAGTCGAACAGTGACCACAGCAGAGTCACCCACCCACAACTGATGCAAATTGAGAGCTTGATGTGGTAGCAAAGGCTGTTTGCTTAACTTTTTCTTTGTGTGTCTAGAAGAAAGATTGACCGTGGGACTGGTAGTTTGTTCCAGTCAAGCCAAAAATATTGTTTCTTCCCAAGGGAAAACAAGCAGCAAAAGCCAGTAAAAATTAAAAGTCATATCTTCACATAAAAATACAGTAAAAAGCACTTAAAATGCTTTGCCAGTCCCAAAACATAAAATAAATACATTTTTTCCCGCAGGTATTTTTTTTTCATTTATTTTAAACAGTGTTTAAACTGACAGGAAAAAAATGTGGTCTCTCTTAAAAGTACAATACAGTTTCATGACAGTCCATTAAAATACAAAACTCCTAGCTTAAAAAATAACTTTCTGGACAGAGAAGTATTAATATTTTATATAAACTAGAAGGTTTTCATCAAAGAGAGCTCATCTGCCCAGCAAAGGAACTACATAAGCTGACCATCGATACTCAAAAGCCTCAGAAGAGCGCACCGTTGGGCGGCAGGAAATCTCTGAAGGGTTGGGCACTCAAGCCTGTCTTTTTAGTCAGCTCAGCTCAAGCTGACTGATGGTATGGGTGCATGGAAGGTGACCTTAAAATCTTTGAAGCTGGCCGTCTGTTATATCCTTGGCAGGATATAACCCAGATAGCTAAGGCTACTGCAGCAGTGATCAATATGATGAACATCAGTACTTACATTACTTAATGGAAACATAACAGATCACATGTCTGTACCTGTGTTGGCAGGAAACCATCATTGTCTTTTACAAGGGAAAAGGGCAGCTGTACTCAAAACTCTTTTATGAGTAATGCTAAAGGTCATGATTTCCTGCTATAGTGACTTCCTGAAGATCCTCTGTTATGGCAAGTACCTCACATAACTGTATTCTCCTCTGAAATGTTTTTGCTGAAGTACATTAAAGTATATAACAGTCAGTTTTCAAAAGATTGTTTTGAATTGAAACTGAGCCTATGAAATCTGTGAGAATGTTTTATTGCCTACAAGCCACCTATTAAAATTACATTAAAAATATGTACAGAATGTGTGCAAAAGTTTTCTTCTTTTGGTCAAAGCTGAAAATTAAGTGAACCGTTTGCAGTTTAGAGATATGAAGCAACATTTAGTGGATTCTTAATAGTATGAACTATAAAAGCAGAATATGTACGTAAAAAGAAGCCCATGCCCAGTTCATAGAAATTGCTTTAAATCAAGTATCCTGCTTATGTTTTATTTTCTCAGCTTATTTTTATAAAGGTCATTTCTGAATATACTTCTGCTACATGAGTTTATCATAAGTCATATCAGGTCTTACAACTCTTTTGGCATTTCAGGGCATTGCTCTTCGAATGACGGACATCACATTGCCTAAATACCCCTGGGTGGCGTTGCTGATTTCTTTTTTTGCAGTACTATTTTACTTTGTCATTTATTAGTAAAAGTTGATCACAAATAATATAAATAAAACTGATTAAGAAAACAAAAGTTTTTATGTTTTATTATTCGTTTTCTTTCTTTATTTCTATATTTTTTCCTCTATTTTCTGTTAAAATTCTTTTGTTAACATGTCGCCTGATTATGAAACAAAGTGCAGTGTCAAAAAATGTGATGCTTACCTTCTCCCAGAAACCTAATTGTATTTTAAGTGATTTTTTGGTAGCAAGTGCGCAAGATTTAGCACCTTTTCAGTCCTGAATGTATTGATCTGATTGTATTAAAAAGCACAATGTAAAGGTTAAAGCGAATGTTTTATATTCACATAAAAATGCATCTACAAATTCATATAAATAGATGGATAAAGCATGCTTAAGCAGACAGAGGAAACGACACACACAACTCTTCTGCATACACTTACTAAGTTACTGAAAACAAACTTGTGAATATGATACAAGGGTCTATTGATTATTATTCTGTCTAATGGAAAACCACTGAGCTTCTACAGTCATTTCAGAAGTGCTAGAGTGAGGAAGTAACCCAAAATAAATACGTTATACCAAGCTTCTTGTCAGAATGCAGTTGGTTTGTTTTCTGTTAGCACAAATGTAGCTGAAATTTCCTTTGTCATTTAAATAATTATAAATAAGTTAAAAGGTGGGTGGCATCATAGGGTAGTGACTAATCCTAGTCCTCTCATCTCCTGTGCTTGTGTGTCTGATCCATGCATATCGCTTATATGTGGTATCTGGATAGAACCCGCATGTTCTTACTGAGTCTGTATGGCTTTGTCTGTGTACTTCAGTCTTGGCCCACATTTAAAAGGCACGCTACTTAAGGTGACCAGCTGCTCCGATAAAATGTCTCTAGATTAACACTGTAAAACTTTTCTCCCTAGATCTCTTCAGTAAATAAACCATTTGCCCAAGGGTATTAACCCAGTTAAGAATAGTAAATAAATAAATATAATAACAAGTTAAATTACGTTTGATGTGGAGTATGTTTTGTGTGTCTCTGTCATTTCGTATGAAAACATGATTGCTCAGTTAAGTTAATTTAATTTATTTAAATAAACCAGTCAGTGGCTTGCCCTAAAGTGAACACTTTTTAGCCACATCCATGGTCAGACAAAGGCAAAAAAATAAAATAGTATGTAAACATATGTTGTCATTATGCACAAAACCAAATTGAAACATAACAGACAAATGGTATTAAATAAAATAAAAATAAATAAAAATTCTACCATCATATATGACAGCCTAACTAAATATATCAAACTGGAACTATATACTTTGCATTTAAAATCATTATCACCAGTCAGAGTGAAATTAAGTGTTACACTGTACAGCAACAGCTTAAAGAATACAGTAAATCTGTAAATTCATTGGATGTGAGGAGAGAGAATTGTATTCAATAGGGATCAATATTAATTTTCCATGACAACAGTAAAGCAGTACTGGAACACTTACATGATGGTGCTCTTGGTATTGCAAAAATAAGGATTCTGGCATGAAAGCTACTCAGTGTGAGAGTTTATGTGCAAAGAATATGCGCCATGTCAGATGGAACACAGGATGCCTTGATAGCTTATTGATTTTACACGTTCTTCATGAGCACCAAATTCTTGATTCTTCTGGACAAATATTGGAACCGCTTAGAAGATTTTCATATGAATGTCATTATTATGCAAACTACAGTTAGCTTCTTATGAGTTACCAGAATATACAGTTATGAATTGTAATAGTTTATGTCAGGAGAACTGTCATGTCGGGACTCATTAGGGTGAGTCCTGAAATACAGAGACTGAATAGCTGAAGGATGAGACTTACATATATTAAGTCCGAGATGCCAAGCCTCAGAATATTTGCTTTTTTCTGAGGTATTGCAATCTCGGAGTTGATATATGTATGTTTGGGGGTGTGGGGGGCTTACCACCCTCATGAGGGGGTCCAGGGGGCTTCCTCCCTGCAAAAAGAAGTTTTAAGGAGTAGAGCAATTGTTGAGATTCGCTGTTCTTCTGTGTTTTAAGTCTTTTTTTGGCTTTTCGGCACTCGGCATTTTGAATGCTGATATTTCAGTAAGGAGCCTCCATTTCCTTAATCAAAATGGAATAAACCATTCCACTAGCACACAGGGCATTCATCAAACTTTGGAAAAGTGAAAAGCTATACTGAACCATTTTAGACAGTATAAAAAAAATACAGTGTATCGAACTGTACTGAAGATGAGTTATCTACAATGCTACAGTACAGAACTGAATTTAACTATTGTACAGTTGAGCCACCTGTTGAATTATAAAATACAGGAATGCAACTAACTGTACTACAGGTGAGTTGCCTGAAGAGACAGCACAGGAGAGTGCCTAGTTGTATTACTAATGAGTTACCTGCAGAATTACAGAACAGGACCACACTTAACTGTAACACAGGTGAATTACCTCCAGAGCTGCAGTACAGGGTCACACCTAACTGTACAGCAGGTGTGTTACCTGCACAGTTATAGTACAGGACCACATTTAACTGTAGTGCAGACAAGTTATCTGCAAAGTTACAGTACAGGACTGTACTTAACTGAAATACATTTGATTTACCTGCACAGTTACAGTACAGAATCACTCTTAACTGTACTAAAGATCATTCACGTACAGGGTTACAACACAGGAACACACCCAACTATAATGCAAGTGAGTTACTTGTGCAGTTATTGTACAGGACCACACCTAACTGTAGTGTATGTGAGCAGCCTGCAGAGTTATAGTATTAAACTGTACTTCACCATAATACAGGTTAACTAACTGCAGAATTACAGTATAAAGGAATGCAATTAACTGCAGTACAGGTACGTTACCTGCAGAGTTATAGTACAGGACACAACCTAACTGTAGTGCAGGTGAGTTACTTCAGCTATTGCTTAAAAGACATGTCAGAACAAGGCTTGACATGAAGTTGAATCTAGAGTTATTTGTGAAAAGCAATATCTGCAAACATTTCAGTGTGATAAGCACGCAAAGAAAACATCACAAAAATTAACTTAATATACTTTCACAAAGCAACTAGAAAAGGCCCCAGGTGGATCATGTGCATTATTACTAAACAGAAAGGTCTAGACTCACCTCATACTGAAGGAACGAATACATGTATCACTTACAGAAGGTATAATAATACGTTTCACTTACAGAAGGTATAATAATACATATATCACTTACAGAAGGTATAATAATACATGTATCACTTACAGAAGGTATAATAATACATGTATCACTTACAGAAGGTATAATAATACATGTATCACTTACAGAAGGTATAATAATACATGTATCACTTACAGAAGGTATAATAATACCTTTCACTTACAGAAGGTATAATAATACATGTATCACTTACAGAAGGTATAATAATACATGTATCACTTACAGAAGGTATAATAATACATGTATCACTTACAGAAGGTATAATAATACATGTATCACTTACAGAAGGTATAATAATACATGTTTCACTTACAGAAGGTATAATAATACATGTATCACTTACAGAAGGTATAATAATACATGTATCACTTACAGAAGGTATAATAATACATGTACCACTTACATAAGGTATAATAATACATGTATCACTTACAGAAGGTATAATAATACATGTATCACTTACAGAAGGTATAATAATACGTTTCACTTACAGAAGGTATAATAATACATGTATCACTTACAGAAGGTATAATAATACGTTTCACTTACAGAAGGTATAATAATACGTTTCACTTACAGAAGGTATAATGATTGGCCGAGAATCAGAGTAACTCTACACAACAGTCCTGAAAAAATGGGGAAAGAATGGACTGTGAGTAAGAATCACTACAGAGTGGCTAAAGTGAACTAGACGTTAACAAAATTTATAATGCCAAATTGTGAGTCTGATATTTTAGAGAAACGTGAGCCACTAGCAGAATTAAAACTTTTTGATATGAAGTTTATTATTAGCTCCTAGTTTCAGCAAATACGTTTTCCTTCATTCATTTGTTCATCTGTTCATTCATTCTCTGATAACCTGCTTTATCCAATCCAAGGCTTTAGAGGAACTGGAGCATCGCTCAGTACTTAGTGGATGTAAGGCAGAGAAAGTAATTTTGGATAGGATGACAGTCTATTGCAGAACATAAACACACTTACGGGCAGTTTTAAACATTGCACCTTTCCTATGGTAGGCCTTTCAGATGTGGGCAGGAAATAGGGTGCCTATTAAAAACCCACATGAGAACAGGAAACACATACAGACTTTTCACAGAAGGCACCCAGACTGAAAACAGAATGTAGAACCAAGCAATGTGAGGCAGCAACACTGATTGTTGTTTCTCTGTATCATCCTCAAATCAAGAAAATCATAAATGTCACTGCATGCTGGTAAAATGAATGTTGTCTTTGAAATAAAAAGAATGACTAATGGGGTACTTTTAGTTTTGCTACTCAGCTTATAAACAGTACTGAAAGTGAACTAGGCTACAGTTTAAAATGCATCTGCACAGGCATGCAGTGTTGAGATAGTAAGGTGTTCATAATGACTGTACACATTCACAGTACAACAGAGTAAATCATATGTAGTCTATAAATCTCCAGGTATCATCCTTTATGCATCAACATTAAAACAGGCATTCGCAATCAACAAGTTAGCAGTTTTTATAATATTTTATTATCCTGGATTAGTTTATGTGCTTTATACTCACTGAATACAGAGTGAAAGTGTGAGGTTGGCATACAGACACAAGGTGCAGGGTTGAAATGGCACATAAGGGTAGTTAGCCTAGTACTGACCTATGAAGCAAATCCTCTTCAGCCTTGGACTGGATAAAGCAGGTAATCAGAAAATGAATAAACATATTAACAATGGGGGTTGGGGGGTTGGCATAATAGTTAAGATGTTTACCTCACAAGCACAAAGTACAGGATTTGATCCTCAACCTCAGTCACTGTCTAGTTATTGGCTAGTCATGTAATAGTCCGCAGATTGATTGCCTAATAGTTACCCATGAACCTAAAGTTTCACAGTGAATACACTTCCGAAACAGTTGCAGTAGAAATGAAATATACAAATTTCTTATGTATGTCTAATATTACAACTAATATTAATTAAACACAATATGATCTTAAAATGTATAGGTGAAGTGCAATTCAGCACCATAGTATGGCTGTACAGAGTAACAAGAATTGATGAATGTCCTTAGCCACAGATGTAACAATTACAGGTACAGTATTCTGACTACAGTACTTTTATGATAGAAAAAATACTAGGGATAGAAATCTTCAAGATGGTTTATTTTATTTCCACAGAATGATAGCACTGTATTTCTCACATATTTTTACATAGGCTATTGGGGTAAAGGTATCTATATATTCTGACCTACATTTACACTCGAACAGCAATATTATTAGCATATTTTTTACCAAGTGAATGAGTTTTTCCAGCTAGAACTGGGACAGAAGTTTCTAGTAATATTTCTGGAAAAGCCAAATCTTCCCTCTTACTTAGTTGTAGAATTGTGTCTTAACATCTTTTTGAAAATAATCTAATACCAGAAATAAAAAGGGAAAAGAAAATGTGAGTGTAATGCAAGTCTCTTTGATTTTTGTACAAAATGCATGGTAACCTTTTGCTGAAATATTTGGATGTTTTCTGAAGATCCTTGCACACTGTTTGAGAGACATTATTGCCTTTTCAGTGGCAGTAGCATGTTAATTCAGGAAATTTGAGAGAGCATGCCTTTATTTAGACGACTTTCTAAGTTTCAGAACATGGGAGACATATTTGGCCTTGGATGCAACAAGAGCCTATCTCAGAGCTTCCTATAATTCTGCTGTGTGCATCAGCTGAACCCCAGTTCACTTTTGTGTTTATTTGCCTTGTATATAATCCTGTCAGGCAGCTTTATCAGCCTCTAACAAAAAAACCCTATACTGAGAAACAGTAAGCAAGGAGCAGTTTTGGGTGAGGCTAATGGGTTTGTAACTCCTTTAATGGAGTGTAGGAAGGAAACTCTTTAAATATACTCTAATACACAAGGAGAAATAAAGAGAAAAAATGTATGCTGAGTCTAAATCCCACAGAACTTTATTTTATTGAAATATACTGTTGTCAAGGTGGCTTTGAACAGTTACAACATCTCTGCTGTGCAGCAATCAAGCTTGGTTGCAAATTGACTGACAATGTGAGGTATAAGCTAACAAAATATTTAACTGTTATATATTGTAAACTCTAGAATTCTCTTTTACTGACCCTAACCATTGAAGCATTCTTCTCACACATTCTCACTGCTTCCAGGACATCTCTAAAATAACACTGCTTTTTTAAACCCCAAAACACATCTAGATCAAGCTCATCCAAACTCAAATGCCTCATCAGTCTCAGGGATAATGGCTGGAATACTTGGTAAAACAAACCATCCTCAACCTTCAGGCAACACTATACTAAGCTAAGAAATCTAGCTAAACAGGCAGTCAGATGATATAAAAGTCATATTATGAGAAAACATCAGTTATTCCTTCTTAACTCACCTAAAACATTCTGGGCAGAAGTCATACACCTGAGACGTCATACTAAACCAGTTAACACCCCCTCTTCCTCATCTCACCTCACAGCAGCTGATTTCAGCCTCTACTTTAGTACATTTCCCATCTCTGTTTTCATTAACAACCTCTCTCCTCCCCACCTATATTCCTACTTTCCATTTCAAAGCAATAAAAGCTGAACATGTAACACCAATAATTGAAGACCTAAAAAATAGCTCACCTGCTGGTCCTGATATTCTTCTCCCATGTTTCTTATTCCTGTGTAATGACTTCATAGTCCCACCCCTTCTTCACATTTATAATCTCTGCCTAACTAAAAACATCATGCCTGATATCTCGAAAACAGATATTTTTAAATCCCACACCACAGACTTCTGTCCACTCTCCATTCTTAACATATTTGTCAAAATCCATGAAAAATGAGTTTACAATCACCTCACCCATTACATCTCCCAATATCATCTACTGACCTCAAAACAGCATGGATTTTGAACTGGTAGGAGCACTTTAACAGCACTTTGGACACTTACTGATAACATTTATCTGGCTATGGACAAAGACCTCCTCACTGCAGCAATCTTTGTAGACCTCACCAGATCTTTCAGTCTGGTTAACCATAATGTTATTTTAAATCACTTAACTAAAATTGGAATTAGCCCAGATAAACTCCTTGGTTTAAAAATGATCTATCCAATCAGTACTTATCTGTGCAGTTTCAAAACACCTTCTCTGCTTCCACTGCACTCCTCAATGGAGTCCCATAGGGTCCGTTCTGACTCCCTTTCTTTTTTCCATTTTCATTAGTAAAGTATCGCTAGACTTCCCTCACATCTCTCTTTCACTTTATACTGATGACAATGTCTTATTTCACTCAAAACCGACTTCTACTGCCATACAGCAACAACTACAAAGTGACTTCCTTTGTCTTATCAAATGGCTTAATAACAAGCTAATTCTGAATACTTCTAAAACTTAAATAATGCTGTTTGGCACTGCCCCATAACATCAGAATAACTGAATCACTTCTTATCCATGACCATCTTGACAACTCCATTGATCAAGTCATTTCCTTCAAATACCTTGGTACGTGGTTTGATCCCACACTGAACTTTTTTCTCCATCTAGAATAAATGTGTCTTTCGGCTTTTCCTGGTTAGGAGTCGCCACAGCGGAACTCCGGTCCGCTAATGATTGGCAGTAGAGTTTTACGTACTGGCTTGCTGGGCTTAATGCACAACCTTCAATGAAGGAACGCCCATTCGCGCATGTCGCCACACAGAAGACGCTCGAACTGAGAATCGAACGGGCAACGTCTAACTGTGAGGCGACAGTGCTAATGCAGCACCATCACTGCAGTTTCCCCATCTAAAATAAATACTGGAGAAAATAAAATCCCTCCTATTTGGGAACTTTAGCATTTCCTTCTTTCTCTCTAGACCAACTAGCAATGCCATAGGCAAAGGCATTCTACTTGCACAGCTTGAATATGGATTTCCACTGTTTGCAGCAGTATCCAGGAGAAATTCCTCCACCATCCAAACTGTAATATTTCTTAACATTCTGCCATTTCATTCCCCTCTCTCCTAGAAATGAGTATCATCGTATCATGCATAATAAAACAAATTGGTTACCTGTGCCAACCTGCTTCTTGGAACCCAACTCTACAAGCTGCTTGAAGAACACTCCTGTCCTTCCTTTGCCTCTAACCTATTCAGACAACCGCAACAGTTGCACTCTAAGAAGTCATGACTGCTCTGGTCCATTTCTTCAATGTCCAATAACCAGACATCATTGCACTAACCATGCCTTCTCCATGTTAGGCCCCACACTCTGGGAATCCCTCCTTACTCCATGCCTTCTCCACGTTAGGCCCCACACTCTGGGAATCCCTCCTTACTCCATGCCTTCTCCACGTTAGGCCCCACACTCTGGGAATCCCTCTTTACTCCATGCCTTCTCCACGTTAGGCCCCGCACTCTGGGAATCCCTCCTTACTCCATACCTTCTCCACGTTAGGCCCCACATTCTGGGAATCCCTCCTTACTCCATACCTTCTCCACGTTAGGCCCCACATTCTGGGAATCCCGCCTTACTAATCTTAAAGATGTCACCTTATGCCACCCATTTCATGCTCATGTTAAAGATATTAAAAATCATCTCAAGTCTGAATCAGTTTGCAAATGCTTTCCCTCTGGGCAGATCACCTAATCCCCCACTCTCCCTATCACCAGTCAGTGGACACATCACCTAATCCTTCACACTCCCCTTCACCAGTCAGACACCTTTATCTTCCTGACATTATTTCCCTACACTAATATGTGGCGGCTCTTCCACATCGTATCTATCGTACATAGTTAATTTCTGTGCGCCCTTACCTTACGTTTGCTGTCTTTTACCCTTTGTGCTCTATCTTTTCACTATTTCATTCTCCTTTCCTCTCCCTTTCTTACTCTAACCATCCCTTCCTATTGTCTCTTGTATACTTTGTTATTATTACTGTAATTGATTCATTGCTATCTTCACACAACATTTAGTTTGTGTTCATAATAGTTCTCGTGTATGTGCTCGTCTGTTATTATTTGTATCTGTCCAAGATGAGATTGAAATAGATCCATTTGGATCCGTGCTCTATCCCTGTTACCAAACTAAATGAATGAATGAATGCATAAAACATGCAGTCACACAGTGGAAATTTTAAGCCCAGATGCCGAAGTCTAGTCTGAATCAGAACTAGTAGTGAAAGCTGATGTAGACATATATATCATTCATCAGATTCATTGCTAGCTAATAACTTGTAGTCAAACCTTTTCTTTGTAATCTCATAATGAACTTCTACTGATAACAGAGGTAACTTGCCAGGCTAGACAAACAGTAAGTACAATAGTGTAGTCATCAGCATAGTACATAAAAATAAACTGATAGGATTCTGCACAATACTAGAAATCCACATCCTCTTACATGAAAGATGCAAATAAGGAGTGGACTGGTAATCCAGTAGAGTTTACTTTTTCAGTGATACCATACAGAACCAGTTTACACAAAGAGAAGTGTGCATAACAGTTTGCTTAGAATATTACTGAAGTTTTTGATAACCAGAAGATAAGTGCAGCTAAAATAAACAAAAACACTAAAATAGATATTGAATAAATGCTTGTTGATAATGTGTAGCTTGAGATATATGTGTCATGCTCATAATTTTAATTTGACTAAATTGCATTGTTAATGATGTAAGTGAATTTATCCTTCTTGTTTCCTTCTTAGACCTTATTCATTCAAACCTCAGGTTTATAAGAGTAGTACAAAATTAAAATATCCCAGTATAGCTACATGTATAACTTAAGATGACAAAGAAAAGTGATGCATACAGCACTGAGACATTATGCATCATAATTCTAGCAGCTAACAAAATGTACAGTGTGATGCAGCAATAGCCCAGTATCATATCATTATATAGATATGCACAAAGTATTAATGGTACTAGATATACACAAAGTATTAATGGTAATAGATATAGATATACACAAATTATTAATGGTAACAGATATACACAAAGTATTAATGGTAATAGATATACACAAAGTATTAAAGGTAGCAGATATACACAAAGTATTAAAGGTAGCAGATATACACAAAGTACTATTGGTAACAGATATACACAAAGTAATAATGGTAATAGATATACACAAAGTATTAATGGTATGTATACTATGTACATTTGAACATGTAGAAGTAGGACCACATAGTAGAATTACAACTAGGTAAAGAAATTGCTATGTTAAAGATCAGAGGTTTGTGTACTTCAAAAAAATATCTTTCACAAACACATCTAAAGCAATAAATACATATACAGTATATTATTTAAAAATATATTCAGTGCTTGCAATACAGAGATTTATTCAGAGTGCAAAAATTGAATCAAAACCAATGAAGGTAAATAGTTATAAAGTCACATGACATTTTTGATCATATCACCTTATTATAATAAATAATATAAACAATTCCTTCATAACGAACATTCAGACCATGAACTCATTTAATGTGTATTTCTAATCCTAAATTTTAAAACACACTTTATAGACACTGTGTTATTCATTCCAGGATATCAAATAGCATTCAGAGTTGCTACTTTAATTCTCCCGCTCTCTTTTTTTTTTCAAAGTAAAGCATTTATAGTCTCCAACTCTTATGTCAGTAGTAATGTTATCTTTTCAAAGTATATATATTTTGTAACATTTTTATATCCTACACCAAGTCTGTATCATGCATTCTCTAAGTCTTTCTTATTACTAGAGTAATTATGTTCTCATATGTAAACATTTAATCTCCACACAATTTTCTCCCAATAAAATGCTTCACACGATTCACAGGAAGCAACATATACCACTCCTAAGGAGTGAAAATTAAAAAGAACAGTGGAACTCAGTGTTTTATTAGCAGCGCTGACTATGATGTAAGGACCTTCACTAATAAAACTGCATTGAGTACAAAAATCACATTTATAGCTACCATTGGATTTGCAGTTATGATATAATTAGCCTGAGCATATTCTAACTTTTTAAGACTGCCATTACTTTTGCATGTAAACATAGGTTCCTGGCCCACTGTTCTGAATAGATCTACATTACTTCTTGTAATATACCAATAATTCTATATTAACTTAATAGTATTGTTGGTTAAACTGTACTCCAAAATTCATAACATTTTCTATCCTATGCTTAAATGTAAGAGTGTTAGTCATCTCTTTATTTGAAAAATGGGACCCTATTGGTTACACCTCTTACTATTAAATTCCTTAATTACAGACACTAAAAAATGTATTACCCCTTTTCAGAAACATCCTTTTCAAAACAATAATTTCTTCTTAAAATAGGTATTCTTCTGCAGTGAATTTATTTACCAGTGACCATTACCTCTGAAGTATGGACATCTGAGCTCCTTAAAATTGTGTTTTCTCAGTTTAGACCTAAAGGTTGACAGTCCCTGTTGTGCCCTGATTTGTGAGGGAAGGTGGTCCCAGCAAACAGGAACAAACCAAAGAAGAACTTGTTTTCCTGTTGTTGTTTTGAATTTGGGTCTGATTAAGGAATTAGAACATTGTTTTGTTCTTGTCTGAGAAACTAGGACTGAAACCTGATAGAGTTTAGTCATTAGTGGTGGTGGTGGGGGTATTAGCATAATACTCTAATTCTGAGCAGGAGTGAGCTGAAAAGATAGATGGTTCTACCCTGAATATGTAGCCAGTGTAGTCATTTATGTAGGTCACAAGGGCAGGTGTAAGCAGTTGCCAATAAGGCAGACCTATGTTTCTTGTTCACTGACATTTGCAGTCTGTTAGAATTATATTCAGACTGAAGTAGTAAATGAGGGAGAATGTATCTAGCTTTCCGATGGGGATAGTATTAGCCAGTGACTTCCATGCAGTGGGGGATAGCCGATGTGATATTTAGTAGGAAAGCCTTATCTGAGAAAGTGTTTTGCTTACTACTTTATCTATTACATTTACTGAAAATAGTAGAGGGGGTCTTTCTACCATGCTGATTTATTTTGTAACAGTAAGCATGGTAGAGCCATCATTTTTTATAAGCACCTTTATTAAATCACAACTAGAATATAAAAGAAAACAAACCTTGGTAACTTCTTTATCATGTGGTATACACATTTTCATGTTAACATTTATCATTACAAATAACATAGATTGTTCAATTCCTTCCTCCCTTAAACCTCCTTAAACCTCACTCCAACTCCTGAGCATTATTCTGCATACATTGTTCCCACAGACTCCATTTATTTCTATCTAGCTTGTTCTTTTTTTTCCTTGTATACACTATTTCCTATGACTGTCAATGTAGGTGTGCTTTTCAGGCTAATAATATGTCAAAGAGCATTACAGATGATTTCTTTAGATTTATTACTAGCTAAATCTAACTGCAGAGAAGTGAGAAATTGTTCTGTAACTTCATTCAAAGGAATTGTTGGGATTTGTAAGATTCCAAATATTATATATATTTGTGCACGGGTCCCTGTCACAAATATAAAACTTAAAAGAAAGTCAAAATCCCGTAAGCTAGAAAAAACATAAAAACAGAACACTTGCACACAACTTGCTAATTATATATACAAACTTTCAGATCACACTACAGTGGAGGAGCAAAACCCCAATCACCACTGTATCGCGATCCCATACAATGAAAGTCTATGCCATTCATGCTTCAAGGATTTCAATGTTCTCAGCTCGATCTTTTGTTTTGCGCTTCTGAGAATCCAAATTTGTGAAAGGGACACACACACACACATATATACATATATACATATATAAATACATATACACACAAACACACACTCTCTCTCTTCTCTCTTAGATGTAAAAGCGCATATGTACACTAAGTACAGGCACACACACACACACACACACACACACACACACACACACACACACACACACACACTCTCTCTGTCTCACTTCTTCTTCTTCTTTCGGCTTTTCTACACCAAATACACACACACACACACACACACACACACACACACACACACAAGCACACACTACATGTATGAGTATATCAGCAAATCTTCATTACTCAAAATGCTGACACAAAGTCAAAAAAATAATAAGGACTACAAATACAAACAATTCACTACAAATTCAGTCACATATCCATGGTAAATGGCCTTGCATATGTGATCAGACAAAAAAAAAATAGCTACACAATGAAGAAAACTGATTTTTCTCTGTGTGCTTAGATCCCGACAGCCTCTTATTTATATATACTAACCCTTTGGTCACAGAACTGCAGCATAACGGCAATCAGCTGTACAAACACCATACACTCTTACACATTAATCAAAGTGGCAGTGGATAATAAAATAATTACATGGCTGTTCCTTATCAGCAGAATGACTATATGCACATGCATTTGTTTATAGATTAATAGGTACACACACATACACACACACACACGTATCCACTTTGTGTGTGTACATATATTTTATATACACACATGCACACACACCCACATATATATATATATATATATATATATATATATATATACACACACACACACACACACACACACACACACACACACACACACACACATTTATAGACAAAAATAATCATACGCTTACAGCCATACATGCTGCTATTATCTTAGAGAACTGGAAATAGGAACATAAATTGTGAAATGACATCAGTGTTTTCAACACTCCTCAGTGAAGTCTGGTTCCACTCGGTGAGTTTTTCTTACTGTAGCAGTACGCTCATATGATGCTCCCCTTTCTTGACCTTTCATTACTTCGTCTGCTGCCTGAGCAGACGTCTCAACCTTACTCATCAATTCTGAACAAAGCAAAAAGTAATGGTTGGACAAAGGCCCAAAGTCATGGTCATTTTTTAATTTATTACTCTAATCCGCTTAACTCATTAGCACCTATGTGGTTGTGGAATGTCACGCCTTTAGCAGCTTACACACATGCTTGCATTCCAGAGCATTTTCTGAAAAAAAAATCAACTCAAATTCATAAGATAAACAAATGAAACAGACACTTCTGAGTAAAGTCTGATTTTTATTAAATTGTGAACAATAAAAAATTATTACAATTGTACAAATAGCAGTACTATCAGTAAGAAGTATCTTTTACAGCAGTAATGGTCAGAGCATTCATATCCCAGGATTCAGTAACGGCTACACTGCTCTGAGTGAATGGATAACACAGGCATAACTCACACCTTCTTCCTAATTTTAGTTTTCCTACCGATTTTCTTGCAGGTTTAAATATTGACAGGGATTCATAAAGGTCACCACAAAGTGTAAACTACATGTACACTTCGTGTGATCTTTCTGAGTGACTAGAATGCACAAAAATGTGTAGGGATGTTCCTGAATTGTGTACACTTAGTGTAGGCTTTATTGAATCTGACCCAAAGTCTTTCCATAAAAGTTATAATATATTATAATGCACACAGTCAGCGTAATATTTTTGCTTAACTTTTATAAACAAATTGTCATACCGTGTAAACTATACTTCGTAGATGTATATTGTTAGATCACTTCTGTCAGCCAGGCAGCTTTAACACGACAACAAGAAATTATTTTCTGGATGAATGTTTATTGAGATATTTACAGAAATATGAAAACATATGCTTGATTATATAAATAGCAATAGAAATAATACTGAATATCTCTCAAGATCTACAACTTACAGTCCAAATATCAGTGACATTTTTCTTCATCTGTACCCAAGGTTTCACCTGATGCCATGCAATAGTTTATAAGTCACTTAGTCACTTATATATGGAAATATTGCTTATTGTCATAATCACTAACAAAAAAAATTGGAGTATCTCCATTATATTGTGATATACATGGACATTCCCAATGAATTTTCCTGTCTCCCACCATATTGATCAATAGCATGTAGGTCTCTCAGTTATGAAAATATGAACATAAATATGAAAAATAACATTAATTTCTTCACCATGGTACATCTTACATTAATAATCTTAATGTCATTTTGTTTTTTTTTTTCTAATACTGCCTATTATTAGCTGGTAAGAGACTTAGTTAATCACCCCAGACCCCCAAAAGGTCCAGATGCCTTAAGGAGTTATGGGTGTTAAAAATGGGCAAATAAAAAGGTGCTATAGGCTTGAAGTTAATACTACAACAGGTTTTGTATCAACATGCACTTTCTGAAAAATAAGAAGCATCAATCTCTGTAGTCTGACATTATTGATTGTAATCCTCAGCGATTTACCAGAAAATCTGCATTTTCATGGGGATAAGGAGAATATCACGCAAAAGCAGGGGCCCTCTGCAAAATTCTGGATAGTTGAGAGCTCTGTGTCTGAGGGAAGGTGATGAGTAGTACAGATGTATAATGTGCCTTTGTATCAATAATCTTTAGAATATCCATTTTAGTTGCATAGAAAGAAAAGAGGCAAAGTCTGAGTGAAGGTTTCAAAACGCATTGTAATGTACATGGGAGTTCCTGAACTGAACAGTTCTTTCTACCCTTTAAGAAAAACATAAATACAAGAGCAGTTGCTATGAAATAGAAGAGGGAAATGCAAAGTTGTGTTAACCTAAGTATTTCTTTATTTGAGTTTGACTCAAAGCTGTTGGCATATTATGAATTATGATTAGGTAAAAATTATATAGCATGTGTACCAGTTTAACTACCTCTCAAGTACTGTTTTCAAATAGCCCCTTTAGCAAACCAGGATGCAGTTTTTTCTCATGTTGTTATGAGGTTTCCAGGCAATTGTTATGCAACTTAATATATGCCATGGAAAACATACCAGAGTTTGCTGATCAGGTTTACTGTACTTGTACAGATGGAACTGTTTATGCTCTGTACTTCCTCAAGACACATGAGAATTGAACAAGCCAGAAAGAAATGGTTACAATTAATTGAGAAATTATGACTTAAAAATACAAAAAAAAAAAAAAAAACTCCTGTGTAATTTATGGAATACTGCAAATAATATAATATGAACATAAGTTAATTTTCCCCCTACATTTTACCATTAAAACTGATTAACCTCATATTAAAATATTTTTGGTCATTATTTCTTCTTTCATACAGATAACACCTTGGCTGTATTTGTAGTGCTGAAGTATCTTATTGTGGAAATTACAATGAACACATTGACACATGACAAAGGCAGACAATCAGCAAAAAACACTGACATTTTTTTCATTTATGTCATATTGCTAAACAAATTAGAAATACTATTATGATCGTCATGCAGCACCAAGGTTTTCCCCCATAATCCCACACCTTACAACAAGCCACTTGACTTCCCTCTCTTCTCCTCATGGTCTGATTTTTCCTCACTGTGGTTGTAGCCTCCATATAATCCACAGGTGTGCTGTCACTAAAAGATGAGGAGCAGGAAATGCATTTTTATAGCAGGAGACAGAAGCTATGAAAGTGACCCAGGGAGCGGAACCTGAAATGCATATTATTAACCAGTGGCAATAACCAAGAATGTAGTCCATCTACATCACCATATTAGCATTATGGAAGGGCTTTTCCCTGTATGAACGAAGTTCTCCCCTCCATTTATGACATGCATCACACTGCAGGCCTTGTATATGCTTCCTTGACCCAACCCTTCCCTTAAGGAAGTCTTCTCACAGTAGTGTGCCAGCCATGGTAGTTGCTTAATCCCTTTACTGCCCAGAACTAGTGGCTGACCATCACCATCAGAGAATGTTGCCAACTCAGTCCTCCCCTGTGAAGGGAGAGCATGTCATTGGCTGCTCATTTATTTCCCCTCCCCCACCTCAACTGACTTCTCATTCCTTGAGCTACTGTCACAGCTAGGGTGTTCAGTTTTGCAGAGGAGAAGCCTGCCTTAGTATCAGTGAGCTGTTTTAGATTTAACATTATAGTGACTTTGAAGCTATGTAGACATATTCTAACTCACTAACACACTGATTAATCTCCACCTATAGTACGTTTCACCATTAATGTCAGAAGATTGATAATTTATTTTATATTAATCCCAAGGAAAGTACAGGTAAATATTATTCTGTGTAGCTTTAGTTGTTTTTTTCTTTTCTGTTGTGGAAATACAAAGTTGTGCATTTATAACTGCAGTATATACCATCACTATAAAAAAAAATTGATATTTTCACTGAGATGTATATATGACATCTTATATGTAAATTAGCTGTTCAAGAACTGGATATATTGAGCAGGGAGACCATAAGAATCAAAGGGATAACTGTACATGAGAGGATAAAAATAAGGTTAGAAAAAATACAGCTACCACATATAGGAAGTATGAATTGCTGGTAAGATGAACGTGGAGAAGAACAGACAACATCAAAATGCAATATGAAGTGTCACAGCTACAGAATTAGTGCACTGTGATATTAGCCATGGGTTATTTTATGGATTTCTATGGCCAGATAATTTGTTTTCAAACAGCTAGCCCAGTTAACCGAATACTAAATGTTAGCGATAAAAAAAATGATTTTATGAGATGTTTGAAGTTTATTTTTCAGATGTCCTGAGGATAATGGGAACTGCATAAAAGAAAAAGATTTGATTTGTAAAGCAGTGAGTAAAGACTGAAGCAAATCATATAGTTTTAATAGGAAGCATTAGATAAAACATATAGTGAATATAATTTGTTAGCAAGATTATGTAAAGAGATACTGGCTCCAAAATAAGTCTTGATATAAGAAGACACAAGACACATTAACAACAATATATTTTAAAACTGCTGGCATAGAGTGAGAGAAAGTGACTGTCTAGACATAGTAAATACATTATAAATGTGAGGGCAGTGCATTTCAACATTTTCTCTTTAACAAAAAGTTAGAGAAAAACAAGTTATTTTTCTTTTTCAGCATAGCAGTAGAGCTGGTTTACACAAAGTTATTGAATTGTGCATATCTTGGAGTTCTACTCTTGTAGTTTTATTTATTTGTTTATATATTAATGGTAGTTGAGCTGAACCCAATGAATCCCCTGTCTTTATTCACTATGAAAAGTGACAAGGGAAATAGATATCACAGTCGTGTGAGATGGACAGTATTTTCAAAAAGCATAGGAAATAATTTGGATCCGCTGGGAATTGGATTTACAGTTGAGTCCATTGAATAGTGTTTAAGCAAGGATCACAGCAATGAAGGTGGCACATGACTTTACAATCCAGAAGATGCTTCATCCTTTGCAAAGTGTACTGCCATTTATAAGGTGTTATAAGAGATATGTTGATCACTTTAATAGAAGAACTCTGACTGACATTCCAAAGCTTATGACCAAGAATAACAAATACTTTGCTTTCAGAAATTTGGACAAAGACAAATGTTTTTGAAAGGAGTGCCAAAAATCATGACAACTTCTGTTGTAAAATGTTCAGTGCCAGACAGACTGTGTGTATGATTTGGTGGTGGTGGGGGGTGATTTGTGATACTTGGATATACACATACCTTTATATATTTAAATACATTGCCAATATTTTATAATTAGAGTCAATAAATATGCTTGACTTTGTGAGAAATCCTGCCAGAAATGTAAGAAAGCATAAATCTGTGGTGTAATTGATGAAGATACTGTACCCAGCTAGCCCCCAGTGGACCACCAACCAAACTTTTCTCAAGTACCACTGTTCAGCACTGGTGTCAGGGATTGCTTGCCCCCATTCTAAGGGGTGTGAGGGGCTGTACATCTGAGATGTGAAGTGGCAGATGGGCAGAGAGGCAAATGGCATGGCTTGTTATTTAGGGCTCTGACTGTTAAAAGATTAGTACTTTACATGTGGCAGTTTCTGTATAAGGATTCAGATTACCCATGCTTTTCCCTGAGAAACTGCTAGAAGGCTGAATGTCTATAAAGTGACAGAGCAGGTGTTTACTTTGCAGAAGGTGGTCACAACTCTAATAACTTTGTTGAGGGAATTTTGCAGTTTGTGGAAGTTTGGGAATATGCAGCTTGTACTGGCCGTGTATACCTTAGCATTAAACCACAACTGGGTGAGGATAATGCAGGATTTACCCACAGCTGGCAAGGTTTGATCTCATGGGTGAAGCCCAAGTGATTAAACAAAGCCAACCATCGGTAAATCCTGTGTTACTGACACTCAGGAGTGGATTATTGCTATCATACAATGACATCATTAGAGAAAAAAAACTCTTTTTCTAAATAATGACACTGTATAAATGCACTGTAGTCATCCTCTGCCTGCTTCAGGTAGTGCTGGGGCATCACAGATATGTACAGCGCATGATCTGTGGCTGCACAGTACATTGTTAGCTCAATTTTTTAAATATGAGTCTGGGCAGGTGTGTGTAGGGTAATTACCTGTCTATGTTTCAATGAGGAGATGTTTGTATCATTTTTTCGGTGTATTCTTCATAAAAGCTGCATATCATTGAGGAATTCAGTCACTAAGTAATTGGACACATCTGATTCAGAAAGTAAGAGGAAGGGAAGTGAAGTATGGTGCAGAGGTGTTGTTGGGGAAGGGAAGGGGAAGTGAAGTATGGTGCAGAGGTGTTGTTGGGGCACTCCTGGCATTGAATTTGTGTGTTTTTTTTTTTATAATATATCGTATTGTGCTCCAAGGAGCAGTTTGCTTGTAAAACAAGTTATTTTTGACATTTTAAATTCTCCACTAGCAACACAGAGAAAGTGAAGTAATGGAATTTTTCCTGTGGGTATCACTCAATATATAAGCAAACTGGCTAGTTTGTCCAATCAGCATGCATGTTTTGGAATACTAGTTAGTCCTCATTGAGTAATCATTTGTTTATATGAGCACACCTTTTTCAAATATGAAATGCAATTTCCTAGTCAGAAAGTTAGTTGTCTTACAGCACCCACCCCAGTAAGGATTGGAGCTTTTGTGTCTGCTGTCAGTATAGCTACAGGCTTTGGATATCTCTTGTCATTATTTAATCGAGCCCTCTATGCAAAGCACAGTGTATTCTTTTAACAAAAACACTAGAGATTCTCATAGACTCACTGTGTATCCTATAGCAAGCAGCTTCCTAACTTGATTATGAATAACTGGAATGTTTTTTCTCAGGATTTATATTCCTCCTTTCTCTCTGACACTCAAGAAGCACAGTTTGAATACTCCATCTATTTAGACAAACTTGAATCCTGCATACAATGGTTGAAGAGAAGCAGGTTGGCAGGAATGGATGTCTTTCTGGCTAAATTATATAAACATTTTTCCCACCTATTTTGAACCTGCTACTGCATGTTTGCTTCTTAATTCATCTCTATCACTCTCCTCCTGCTTCTCAGAAGTCTGATACAGTAATGATAAGCCAGGGTCCTCAGCTGGGATGTCTTCTGTGCACAGTCTGCATGTCCCCCCTATGTTCGTGTGGGTTTCCTCCAGGTGCTCCAGTTTCCTCTCACATTCCAAAGACATCCAGTAGGTGGATTGGACACACTAAACTAGCCATAGGTGTGCGTGTGTGTGTGTGTGTGTGTGTGTGTGTGTGTGTGTGTGTGTGTGTGTGTGTGTGTGTGTGTGTGTGTGTGTTTGTGTAAGAATTACCAGTGCAGGGCTAGCCACCCGGTGGTGTAAACCTTGGCTCTAGATGATTGTCACTGTTGAAGTAACACCCTGACCCCATGTGCAAAAATGGGAAAAGGGGATATGGATGGAGGAAGCCCAAAGGCTGAGCCCATTGTGCTGTAACTGTCATAAAAAAGGCCAAAAAGATAAAATATCACAGACATTCATTAGGCTCAGTAATGAAGAAGCCTTTGACAGGCTTTTGTTGGATTAATTTATGTTAATTTTAAACAAGTTAAAAAACTGCCACTAGAAATCAGGTCTCTTACACAAACTAATCAATTCAAAACTGCAACCAAAGAATACCTAAAAGCACACTGGTCATGCCCTTGTTATCATCCTCCATAAACTACATTCAGTCCACTTGCTAAACTCCGCCTTACTATTCACTATCAGTACGTCCTCTTTTACCTCTGATGATGAACTATAACCTCTGCATACTATTTACCTTTACATCTACAGATCTTATTTCCTCTTCTGATCTCAATTATTTATTAGGAACATCTACTGTTACTTTTTATGAATTATTGTCTTATATTGTTTAATGCTTACATTTCAAAACAATGAAGCTTCTTAACTAATTACCTCTGTATTAACTAATATACTTTCTATGTACCCAAAATCCAGAAGAACAGTGCAAATCACCCAACAAGTAAATGACCCAAAAGCACTGTTTTGAGGAGAAGCAAAGCACTGGGCAGCTGTAGGTACAAGTCCAAATTTATTAAAAGAACCACACACAAAATGTAAAACGCTACACAACACAACACGTTTTTCATCTATTAAATCAGACTTCATCAGACAAAAAAACATACTATAACCACATGTATATATAATGACAAAATTTTTTTAAAAATCCAATGAGAATACATCTCATGAATATTTAATCCAAATTATATAATAGTCTAAAATTCTAACATTTTAGACTATTATATAATTTGGATTAAATATTCATGAGATGTATTCTCATTGGATTGTTTAAAAAGTTTTGTCATTATATATACATGTGGTTATAGTATGTTTTTTTGTCTGATGAAGTCTGATTTAATAGACGAAAAACGTGTTGTGTTGTGTAGCGTTTTACGTTTTGTGTGTGGTTTTTTAATAAATTTGGACTTGTACTTACAGCTGTCCGGTGCTTTGCTTCTCCTCAAAACAGTGCTTTTGGGTCGTATAATTTCTGTGTAACTACTATGAATTTCTAATGCTTTTAATGACTTGTATACTGTGGAGCTTTTCTCCCCGGGCCTCTGCTGAAAAAGGGCTATTCAGCTCAGTCAGACCATTCCAGTCAACAAATGTAACATAAAATAAAATAAGTTCATTTTTTCAAGATAAAGCAATTAAGGGGCTCAAAGGCCTCAGTGAAAAGTCACATGAGCAGTGTGATTAGGGTCCATGATCTCTTCCTAAAATTCCCTTCATTGAAGCACTCACCAGGTTTACTCCCTTTCCCATGTCCTGCTTGCAATGTTAGAAAATTTTGCTAACTTACATTGGTCTTGAGAATGTGCCATCAGTACAGACCACACAGCTTCTTTAAATGTATTTGCTGATAACCATCTTCATTGGCATAGAGTGATTGAGACCCTAACTATGACCCATGTGACTCATCTTTGATTAGTAGCTTGGGCACCTGCTGGGGATGAGATTGGGGGAGAGGAGTGAGGGGGATACACCCACTCATGTCTTTCAAGGGGAGGTTTGGGGGGACATGTTCAGGAGAACAGAAAGTATTCTGATTCCCGATTGTAGACAATAAAAATATGCATGACATGCTTCTCCAAGGAAGTGGGGATGTTTCTGGGATTAAGAAGTGAGTGAGTGCCAGTCCCATAGTACATCCATTGCACATCCTCTTGAGCACTTACTGGAATGTGTGTCTGGGATTTAGGGCTAAGAAAGAAAATCCTGTCCATACTCAAACACGTGATTGTCCTAATCTCAGTTCACCATGTCCTCAGTCCATGATCAAATAAACCATACAGTTCCCAACAGGGGGGCAAATAAATAGTGTGGCTGGGAGAGGGCAGAAAGAAACTAAAAAAAAACAGCACTTGTTTGTTGATAATTTGTTACTCATTCCATCAAAGGCATCACCTAGCATGTGTGTTTTTAAAATGTTTAACACTTTTTCCCATCATTTTGGAACAATGTCTAACTTTAAAATCAAAGTTATGAAGTCCGGAGTTTTGAGCATAAATTCTACCTTCAAAATGAATTAGTTAAATGCTTAGGAATCAGTGTGGAACCCTGACTTAACAGACAAGATTAGTAGGAGAAGCCTTTAAAAAATGCATCCAAAAACTGGATGCCAAGTATGCATCCAGTGGATCGACTCCTTACTGCAATCAAAACCATCACACTTCATATGGCCTCATTTTTTTTCACAAGAAGCATCCTCATTATTTGGGCACAAGTACTGTCTAAGTCCTTTTGGGCTGTTGTATGCTGAAATCTAAGAATCAAGATGCTGGCCAAAATCAAAATGGAGGGAGACGTATAGTCCCTTGAAATAAATTTCTTTTATCAAGCTACAAATACTTTATTACGGTTTATCCTGACCAACAGGGAACCCTGGAAAAAACTTGAAGCTGACTTTGTTAAATCAAGCTGGACATCTGGACATTCACTGGTATTGACAAGATTTAGGGAACACATTCTGTACTGGATTCTAAATCCCATAGAGAACAGTTTGAAGAAATTAAAGTAATTCCCAGAGATACAGCAAATTCTAATAGGAGTCATGGTATCTCCAAAAAGTTCACATTCAGATGCATATGGATATCTCCAAAAAGTTCACATTCAGATGCATATGTTTGACCATTTGATGTTATTCAGTCTGAGTTTGCCCAAAAATGAATGAGCAAACTAAGACTCACTACAGAGATGGTCTGAGAAGGAGCTGTGATGTAGAATATGCTTAATAAAGGATAGTCATGTGGGCTGCAGAGTGATAAACCTTGAATGTACCTCAAACAACCTGAATTCAAGTAGCAGCTTGGATGCTAGAAAAATGGGTGGGGAAGGACAGGAATAAACTGGATGCAGCACATCTGCCCTGGGGATGGGGAGGGGCAAATGACGTCCGCATGATGCTCTGTTACTACAGTGTTAGAGCAGAAGGCAGGATGCCTGTTCCAGGATGGTTGTGTGATATGGCTATGCAGTCTGCTAATGGCAGCCCTGTCCATGGATGTGAAGGGGCAGGCTTGCATAGAACAGAGGGGCATAGGTAGTCCTTGTGGTGATGTGGATGTGCACATCACCATCATGGAAGGGTGAGTGATCTAAACAAATATGTCTGTTAGCTCCTGCAGAATGGCAGGGAAGGTGATGTGTAGTTTCCTGAGCTGAGAGCAATTACGGTCCTTTCTGAAACATCTGGGTGGATGAAGACAGACCTTCAGGCCACTGGAATGAGAGTATCACCTTCAAAGCAGTAAATAGTGGTGGAAATGGACAGGGGCAAAAATTACCCTCAAGGCCTCCTAGATGATATTCTTCCCTGGATGGCTCTCAGCACAGGTGAATGAACAGGCTTGAGCCTCAGAAGAGGAGAACTTAATGGTCATCATATATGACTTTTATTGGTTTGTGAACTGAGGCAAATACTTGGGTAGGCACAGTATCCCACCTTGAATTACTGACAGTTTGCAATGAAGTGTTTTAGGGTTTTGTGCGAAGCTGAAGAGACCCAAAATATGACATCTGTGCTCATCCAAGATGCCTTGAACCTTCAAAGATTGTTTGGTTAAGGTTCAGTATTCCCTTCAACTATGTTATATAACTCATACTTCATCCACTAGGCACTGAAGAAGTTCTTATAAGCGGAAGTTTTTTTTATTACTAAAAAAGAGTGCATGCGTACTGATTTCAATGACTATCCATCATTATCCTGTCTTTGCCTCCACATAAGATATGGAGATGTCACATCTGGATACGTAAACTGCAGACCTTACCCACAAGATTCTTATTTACTAATTAAATAAAAAGGTAACAAACTTATCTTGAAAAGTACAAGAACAAAAATACCAAGCAAACATACCCAAGATGAAGCTGAATCTGGATGAAAGCTTCTTCTGCTATTTACTGTGCTTCTTTGTCCTCCATAGCTGTTGCACTTTGTCACAGCAATTTGGATAGATAGCACTCTTTTTTCTTATAAGTTTGTACCTGCATGCTTTATTTATAAGCTGTTTACCGCAAGTTACATTTGGTTATAGTATGGTTATAGTTTTACAGTTGAGTTAGTGACTAGACTTTAAAGATATATTTTAAGATTTTGTCAGAAGACTTAGAGAAAATACAAAATGACAAGGCTTTCAAAGGGGGGCATGCCTGCTGCTGACACTTGAAATGCAACAACATGGAAATAAAATACACTCATGCAAGGGGAATGTTGCTTGAAAATTAGGTAATTCAATGAATTTTGTCTGTGAGTAAAGGCACTTTCCTATAATAGTGCTGCAACAGTTTCTTTCCCATTGATCTACTCACACAATTGTCATTCTGACATTGGCGGTAGAAGTAGAAATAGTATTATTACCAAAACAAATGTTTATTGAGTATTTCGAGGTTAGTAGGTCCAGAGTCTAAGGGTAATATAGATTTCCATGTGTAAAACATGTCAGAATAGGCCTGTAAATATTTTTCATCTAGACTTCATAAGACCCTTGACGGTGTATAATGTACATACATTATATTATTTGTGTGTGGATTGTGAAGAAATGCAGATTACTTTTACAGTACTGCAAGGTTCCATACTTTGTCTGGCTAGTTTAAATGTCTTTTAAAGGAATACTGCAGAGGGATTGCAGTAGATGTTATCTACTACACACAATGCATGCATCTATGTTAGTATGGCTACACATGAAAGTGTAGAATAGCCTTATGAGTATATGGATTATTTCCATATTTTATGAATATTGTCATATTCCTGTGATTTACAGATGAGTAAAGGGTATTAGTTGAAACTTTGCATTTTGCAGTAGAAGGCCGTCACTCACACTCCAAGTTGTACAGCAGAAAAGACATTGAGTGTTGATTACAGGGTTAATTATGCATATAGGCAGAACTTTTTATGTTTATGTAAATATCTTAAAAACAAAAACCCAGAAGGGAATTCCTTACCATCATATGAAGACTTAAGTCCATCCACAACCCCTTTTTCCATTTTTCCAAATGTTGTCAGGGTGTCACTTCAACAGTGACAATCTTCTAGAGCCAAGGCTCACAACAGCAGGTGGCTAGCCCTGCTCCAGCTGTTCTTCCACACCACACACACACACATACACTCACAACTATGACCAATTTAGAGTGCCTAATCCACATACTGAATGTCTTTAGACTGTAGGAGGAAACCAGAGCACCTGGTAGAAACCCACATGATTACAAGGAGGACATGCAGACTCCAGACAGAAGGCACCCCAATCGAGAATCAAACCAGAGAACTTCTTGCTGTGAGGGATCAATGCTGTATGCTTTTCCACTCTATATAAGTCTGGCTGAACAAAAGTGCTGCTCGTGGTATATGCCTGGGCTGTAGAGTTGCTTGAGAAAAATATGTCTGTTTTTTTTTTTTTTTTGCATTATACTACATTACTACAATGTAAATACTTGAAATGCATCGATGCGTATCAATTTTAAAAAAGAGTTATACTGAAAAAACATTTCTGTTGGTATTTTTAAACAGATCTGGTATATTAAGTTAAATATCAAGTGGTCAAGTTTCACCAACTTACTGCTTGATTGTTCAAGTCTAATTATACTCTTGATTGGCAGGGACTTGTAAAAATTTTTTTGCGGGGGAGGGGGACAAGCCCCTGCATCCCTTGTTATGGGGGCTGTGCCACCACCCCACCAAACTGTAAACATACAGCATCCAAGTTTACATAGACTCAAGAAAGTATATTTACAGACACAGCCTTTGTATTCAAGTTTCTCAGATTGGCATTCACAGATGATCATTCAACTCCAAGCAAATGAAACATGAACAGCAGAATGGATTCCAACTAAATGGTAACCTTTTTAAGTAGCATATACTGTTTGCAAGGTATTTATATTTAGCTAGCTTTTGTTTTCTGAACTTGAGCTTCAAACAAATGCTCACAAACATAAGGATGAGTGTAGACTGTTAGAGATGTAACATTTCCCAGATGGTCGGTGTGAATGAGTTAAGGAAATAAAGAAAACAATGCCTAAATATTCCTATCCATGTCTTTGTAAGATGTTATGAAATATCTAGTCTCTAAATGTCTCCTCTGTCCTCACTTTTTTTGCTTTATCCAAGGGCGTTAGTTTGGTTTCCACTGAGAACGGTAGTTTGTAAGAGTGTGTGTGTCAGCTGTTTAGAGCAGGGACATGAAGCACTGGTTTCAAAGAGAGGGAGCTGTAGGACTTGGCTTGGCTTGGGCATTAGGATGAGGACCCAACCCTGCAGCTGTGCTAGTGGGGAGTCTTACTGGCAATCTAGAGAGAGAGAGAGAGAGAGGACCCAGCCCCTGGGCTGACTGTGTTCCCTGTGTGCTCTTAAGCAAAACTGTGTTTGATGCAGACACCTGTATCTGAAAATACTGAGTTTATCAATTTTTGTTCCAAGTAAACATCCCTCTCCAGTGCCAGTGGTGAGGATTAAACTTCTTGATTACCGGCCCAGAGTGGGGACATCACATATTCTTTAGTTTTTGGGTGTGGTCCTCCTTTAAGGAAATTCTGCAGAAAGGTATTAAGACTCAAAGGATGGAATTATCCTTCCCTTTTTGCATTTTTACCATCTGGCCACTTTATAGCTCCCAGACTGTTGTCTCCTAACTCAGGTAATTCATATTTACCCCTACTTCGACAACTACCTCTTACAGATAGAGCACAGTCAGGAGTTGCAATCAGTTATATTTAAGAATTCTGGTCTTTTCTTCTCAGTTTTGGTTTGACTTTTAGTTTGACTGTCAACCCAGAAAACAATCAGTTTTGCTGCTCACATGTAAAAAAAAACTGTTGTTGATATCTTGAAGTCAAAGTAGCTGTGTTAACTAAGGTATTTCCAAGGGTTCTAGAGTTCATATTCTCAACTATTTTAAAGATACCTAATAACAGACTCATTTTTTTTTAATTTCTCTAAAGGCCTTGGCTTTCTAATATGGTGATGGGGATCAGCCCCATTCATATCAGGGTATGATTTAGAGTTTGTGAAGTTAGTATTTCTTCAGTTTTTGATGTTAGACAGGAGTATTCTTCTTTGCACCCATAGTGAACCCAGAATTGCTTTCTTCTGCAGTTCATATGGGATTATTTGCATCGGTAGTATATATGTACAAGCATGATTTTAAATTATTGTATTAGTGCTGTTGCTCTTACTACCATTTGAACTGTCTGAGTATCTTTCTTCCACATTGTTGTCATTTCTGCTTACATATCCAGGTATTTTATGACTTTGTGACTCTCCGTATGTATGACATGGGAAAACTATATCTGGTTTTCTGGCATCTGTTTTCTCAACTCAGTCTTTTTTATCATTACTTATGTTAAAATTACATGCATAGACTGTCTCATGTGATCATTTATCTCTGCCCGCTTTGCTCTTTTCTCACCCCCAATTCCCCAGCTACCCCCCGGACCCTTACATTTATTCCCTCTTAACATCTCCTACAGTTTAGTATGTACTACCAACACCTTAAAGACATATACATTAAAACCCCGCATCCAATTTCTGTACTGTCATTTCCCTTTTGCAGCCCATTCCACAGACTTAAAATGTTATTTACTGACACTCTCAACCCACTTTATTCATACATACTCCTGCTTGCCAATACCTTTATCCATCCATTCACACACACACGCTTGTAGAGCATTTAATATATATATATTTATTTATAGGTGCATTTATCAACACACACACACACACAAATACATACCACTACCACAAAAGCACTTTTTTTAGATACTCATAACTATTTATAGTAACTACTTTGAACTACTGTCCTTCTCATCAGTAAACATTTTTGGTCTCCTCCCTCATCTATACACTACTCACTTCTTCACCTTCTCCTGCCTTCGAACTCATACCATACAGCTTTCTGCAAACAACATAACCACCCTCCACTACTTTAGCTATCTGTATCCTACCCTGCAGACATCTCTCTACCCTTTATCTCACCTCTTTCTCATACCACTCCTTTCATTAATATACCACACAGCCATCATCTTACCAAACCACCACCTTCTTCTACCAACCATCTGAACTCACACCACCTCAACTCACAATGGTTACTACTGTTTTGTACACTCACAACACTAGCTCACTTCACTAACTACCGTTATATTCCCACATCATAACCCAACTCCATCACAAACACACTTACATCACAAAACCCTCTTTCTCTCCCTCTCTCTACTTCTCTGTACCCATATACATGCTCAGATCTGTTCTCTTAATAGATATATTAAAGTTAAGAATAGCACTTTATTAGCAGTTCTGAAAGTCATATGCAGATATAAATGGCTCCATACCTCCACTTACCCCACCTCCATCCTGAAATTTAGTGGAGATATTCACCCTAACCATAGAGCCACAGATCAACTATCCACCATGGCCATCTCCTTACTTTCCAATGTTCCCAACACAGTATTCCCATCAGGTAATGAAACTAATCTCTTTCTTTTCAACTTCAACCTCAGATGTATCTGCAACAAAATTCATAATATCCATGCATGTCCAGATTTTTACTCTCCAGACATTCTAATTGCCACTGAAACTTGGAAATAACCGACAACAAAATTATTCCCCCAAGTTTTAACATACTTAGAATAGGCAGAAATCTTATAAGAGCATCTGATACTGCTATTCACAGGATCATGGGAGGTTACTAGGCTAATGGCCCAAAGGCCATTTCAAGCCTAGCTGAGTTCAACCTGCATTCCCAAGGGTATCTGTTTCAAGCAGACACTAAAATCATCAACATCTATTGCCCCTGTCCAACAGGGACAGGTGGAACCCCCCCAGGTGAATTTCTGGTTAAGAAAACCAGCTAGGCAGAGTGTGTGAATGTCTTTAATACAAACACATAAAACAACAAAAAATAAAACAAATAAAAACAAGATGAGCACTTTCACACCTACACTGGGTCCTTCATCAGATCTACAAATTGTAAAAAACACAGATATAAATGCAACATAATCAACAGAACAATTGCAGGATCGTAGGAAGTTACTAGGCTAATGGCCCTAGAGCCCTTACAAGCCTAGCCAAGTTCTACCCTTATTTCCAAGATCAGCACCTATTGCCCCTATTCAAGAGGGACACAGGTGGAACCCCCAGGGTGAACTTACAGTTACCCATCCAGTTATCCAGATTGCATTGGAAGAGGGCCAGTGAGGTGCTCTGTTTGACATGAAGTTGAAGTCTATTCCAAACTTGTGGTAACCTCTGGGAGACAAATCTGTCCCTCCAGCAAGTTCTATTGATTTCACATACGTGAGTAACCCATGTGCCACTTGACTTGTAGATGTGCAGCATTTCCAATAAAGCAGGGTCAGAGAATGCCTTATATGCAAGGCAGAGATCACCTCTGAGTAGTCTGTAGGAAACAGAACAAAGTGACAAGGATTTCAGCCGATCCACATAGGATAGCTGCAGCAGACCTTGAATTTTCTTTGTGAGAAACCTTTGTGGTCTTTCCAATTGCTGCAGGTGCTTTGAAAGGTACATACCAAAAGGAGTGTTGCACTCAATTATTGGCCTAATGAGTGAAGAGTACAGGGAAGTAATAACTTCTCCTTTTTTTTGAAGCATTGCCCTTAATTATGAGATGAGCCATAGAGAATGCCCTTCTTACCACTGTGGAAACATGGTGATCAAAGGCAAGGTTGCTGTTAGCCTGAGTGCCCAGATCTCTCACCACTGAGTGTGTACTTAGGGTATTGCCATTGATGTGATAATTTGCAGGAACATCACGCTTACCAAAGGGGATGATAATACATTTTTTGCACTGAGTTTAAGGCCATGACTTTGGCACCAGTCATTTGCTTGAGTAAGACCTTCTTGAAGGATGTTGACATCATTTTGAGATTCTATGACTGTACCCAGTTTGCAGTTGTCAGCAAACTATATCAGCCACAGTTCCTTGGTTTTAGCTTGTACTTTGGAGAAATAGATTCTGAACAGTAGAGGTCCCAGGACCGATCTCTGGAATGCCACTGGTTACGGGTCTGCTGTTGGAGGTGGATTCCCCTATTTTGACTGTATGGGTTCTATCAGTGAGCCAGTTTTCAAACCACCTTACGATATAAGGGTTGATATCTAGCTGGGAGAGTTTATCAATGATGCCTGAGTGAGGAATAGCATTAAAAGCCTTCGCTAGGTCTATTTAGGCTGCATGCACAGACTTCACCTAATCCAGGGCCCTGGTAACTGTCTTGAAGAAGTCTACCAGGTTTAATAGGCATGCTCTCCCCTTAACAAATCCAAACTGAGTAGGATATAGTGTTTGGAGTTTACCTATAACTTGTTGATAAGCTCCACGATAATTTTCTCCATGGCCTTGCAGATAAGACTAGTCAGGCTAGTAGGTCTGTTGTTCCCAGGGTCAGTAGAAACACCACCTTTGTGCAAGGGGATAACAATGGCTGTTTTCCATTCAGCTGGGACAGAGCTGGTGCTTAAACTGTGACTGAAAATAGCCTTGTTTGAGCCCATGTAGGATGCGGCCTGGGATGTTATCAGGTTCTATTCATGCTGTGTTTTTGGCCTTAGAGAGTGTGTTTATCACCTGTTCTTTAGAGATACAAGGTGGGGGACAGGTGGTAGGGATATCATGTGGTATGTGTGGCAGGGACAGGAGAGTGAAGTTTTCACCAAACCTGTCAGCTAACAGGTTAGCTATGTCCACTGGCTCTGTATATGTGTTACCATTAACTACCAGTTTGGTGTAAATCTGGGCCTTACCTTTTAGGTTATGGATGTAACTAATGAACACCTTATGGCTGTCTTTTGTTGAGGAAGCTAACCTAGATTCAAAGTTTGGCTTGGAGGACTTCACAAGAAATCTTATTTGCTTATTTAAGCTTAGGAGAGAGTATCTCCAGTTTAAAGCCCACTCCTTCTTCCTTTTAAACAGCAGTTTCTTCCTTTTATTGTAAAGCCTGTTAATGGTGGCTGTCCACCAGGCAGGTTTGCTCTTCCTTGAAGAGCTTGTTTTGGTCCTAACAGGTACTCAGAGACAATACAGTTATACAGGTGCTTGTATAGGGCACTGGTGTAGAGCTCAGCATAGTTACTAGTTCCGTCTGAGGGGGGAGGTGCAGTGAAGCTATTTATACCATCCCACAAGAGGTTATAATCTGCTTTGGAGAAGTTTTTTTTTTTTAGTTTAGTTGCTGCTGGGGGCCAGATGTGATATTTACTTTAAATGAGAATGATATGTGGTCAGATCACCAAGGATGAACTCACAGTGGGGGTACTACATTGGTCTCCCATATTTGTAAGCACCAGATCCAGGATATTGGTGCCCCTAGTGGGGATATCAATCAGCTGGTCTAGAGTATTGGAGTTGACAAAGTCCAGGAACCTTTGGGCAGGTGAGTTTGAGCACAACTAATTCACCCAGTCAATGCTAGGGTAGTTAACATTGCCCAAAACCATGGTATTCAGATGTATCTCGATAGACTCAAATTGATCCAAATAGGCAGAGTGAGTGTCCTGATTCAGGGAGCGGGTTTTCTAGCTGGAATGACTTGAATAGGTGTCCTACAAACAATTTATTGCACCTAAAGTATGTCTAGGGCATCATACTGTTCAACCAATCTGGAGGTGTATTTATCTTTGATGAGTATTGATACACCGCTTCCTTTAGTTTTCTTGCCTTCTGTTTGTGGTCTGAACTTGTGGAAGGAGGTGTAACCCAGTATGGCTGGGGTGCCCCCCACAGCCTTGAACCAGGTCTCCATGACTGCATGAATGTCTGCATCCTCCAGGGAGAGGACTGCTTCCAATGAGTGCAGTTTCATGTTAAGACTCCTAGTGTTTAGCAGCATCACCTTGAGGTTGCTTTTGGTTGGTATTTTTACATCGAGTTTTTCTCCTTGTGACACTGCCTAAAAAAAGTACTATGGGGGTGATAAGAGCCTTAGCCAGTAGCTAAAATCCCAGGGGTGACAGATGAAGACCATCTCTGGCAAATCATTGAGGTCTGTTGATCATGTCATCCCAGGCTGACATATACTGGATCCCCTTAAAATGGCACAAAGAAAATTAGCCAATTATTGAAGTCAGTCATTTTCTGTTTGTACTGAGGCATCATTTTACGTGAAGGTAAAATGCTGTTTAAGCCTAGAGACACACAGCCCAAAACCTCAGTCATGTCTGTTTTCATATAGTCCAGAGAGGTATGTCTCAAGTCGTTCACACCAACATGGACTATGATGGAGTCATAACACTACCTCTTGTTGAGAGATGTGAGGGCATGTGTGAAATGATGGATTCTGGCACCTGACAGACAGCTGACCGTGACCTTTTCCTTATCCATCCTGGTGAGAGGGACATCTGTGTCTCACGATGGTGTCACCTATAACTAATATGTTAGGTTTAGTGTTTAGCCTTATGGGCGTGACAGGTGAGACACTGGTGCATGAGATATTTTGTATATTGTGTTCTGCAGAGGAAGTGCTATGTGCTCATACTTGTGTTTGTGTTTGGGAAGTCTCTGGTGTTTAGGTAAGTTTCTGGCAAGTTTCTCACATACCTACCTGTCAAGAAGTCAGATGTGGGTTTGGGTGGAGTAAGTGGTAAGGTGTGCATGCTGAGAATCCCTTCAGTATCAGATGTACTGACTGGCATGTGAGAGAGCATGGATTCAATGTTTTTAATATAGTTGCATCTCTCACATGTTGAGTTTGTGTGGACTAGAAGTATGGAGTTTTCTGTGTACACTAGGCAATTGCTACACTGCCTCAGGATGCCCATGTCGATCAAGCTGGCTGAAATAATTGTGGGAAGTTGTCCATCCATAGTGCTAGGTAAAATTTATATGGTCATAAACAGGAATATGTCAGGAAAACGGGTCACACATAGGAATAACTAGTGGATGAGGTGTGTTAGTACCTCAGAGGCTAGGCTTAGTGCTACACTAGTCAGTAGAGCAGGACCTCAGAAAAACTCTTCAGGCTGTTATCACAATGGGTGCTTACACAGCTTCACTAGTAATGCCGCTTTGCCCGAAAATGTGATAACAATGAGGACTACAGTAATGGGATACAGTTGTATCTAAGGGAAAAATTGTCAAAATTATCTCTCTATCTGTGGCACAAAATTGTGCGGCAGTGCATGGTGTTGAGCAATATGCAGGCAAGCAGAAACCCACTCAAAGGTGGGGCTTAAATACCAGAAGGTTAAAACCTAAACAAACTTTAAAAAAGCTCAAAAGAACCAATGAGGTGCTTATACTAGGCCCTAGACCAACCACCCTTTACCAGCCAGGTACCAATCAGCACAATCCTCTCACTAGAGTGCAGAAGGGCCCTTTCCAATCCAAGATGGGATGGAAAATGTGCTCAGAACAAACAGCCACTACAAAGAAACAGGCCAAGATGCAGCAAACCTGTATCTGGACTATGCTACAGCTACTAGCTACACTATTTTAGGCTGAAAACACTAAATAAACATTTACCATAGCGGAAAAACAGCAGTGAGACACTAAATGACTGTTTTAAACAGCAAAAAATATTAAGAAGACTCTATAGAATGCTTTTAACTGCAAACAATTCAGTTGTATAACATGCTCCTGGAGGTGGGGGTGGGGATTCAGAACAAACTGAGAAAATGTGCAGTGAATACTTTACAAACCGTGAAAATAGTAAAACGCTTTGCAAACAGTAACAAAAAGTGATTTAACAGGCCCAGTAAGGCAGACAATTGCAGTACAACAGTGCAGATTCATTTATAGTAATAAAATACACCAAAAATTAGGCAGCAGACAATAACAAGTGCAATAAATAGTAAGAATAAGCAATAAATGGTAAAAAAATAATCTATTACTCAGTCATCTCCTCAGACCCCGTGATTTCAGGTCTTAAAAGAATACATTCATTAAGTCCCTTTCCGTTGTTAACTGCCAGAATAAGAATCCATTTAATTTCTAGATTTTCAGTCCATGTCTTGATGTCACCACCTCAAACTGTAGTCCAGCGTTTCTCAGTGACCATAAATTTAAAACTGTGCATAGCTCCTTCATTCACTGTGTATTTCCCCAGTGCATTCCTCATATCACCCTTATTGATACAGTACAGATGTTCCTTAATCTGATCTCTCAAACACCTTGGTCTTCCCAACGTACTAACAATGACAAGTCTCACAAATGGCCAAATATACCATATCCTTGGTGTTACAATCAGCATATAAATTAAATTCAAATAAGCGCCCATTGACAGGGTGCACAAAGCATCCATCTGTCTTTATATATTTACATACATTGCATGCTCTGCATGGGAAGGTGCCTAACCTCCCAAGTGCCTTATTCCTATGTATTTCTACAGTATTTAATGATTTATATCAGAGTATCTTTCTCAAAGAGGAATTATTCTTAAAAGAAAAATGAGGCTCATTGCCAAGTACTTCTCTATACTTACTATTTGACATCAACGCATGCCACTGTTTCTTAATACTATCATAAACACAATTAACATTAGTAGAATATGTTAACCATATTCTAAGTTGACTGTCAGGATTGCCCTTGTTCAATGTACACTTCACATCATTGATTGTAAAATATGGTGTAGCTCTAGTTTTGTCTGAGCAATATCACTTCATTCTGTGCTTGTGAAATATCAGAATCAGAATAGCCTCTCTGTCAAAGCTCAGTAGTTAAAACATGAAAAGTCATACACTTCACTATCTGTGGTATGTAAGCTAGCATTCCTAAAAAACTGACTCTATAACATTTTGCTTTAAAAACTTAGGATGCATGCTGCGAGCATGTAACTTGTTATTTACCTTACATGGCTTTTTTAAAAATCATGGTATCTAAACCATCCAAAAATCTGTTAATACAGACATCCAAAAAATAAATCATATCTGCAAAAAAGCATCCAAACTAAAAAGACACTGACCGTGATGATCCTTATGGGGAATCTGCCTCTCATACTGACATTTCCCCCTCTTGGATGACTTGATAAAAAAATACAAGACCCAAAAAGGAACTATTAAGAGAAAAAAAAAGGAAAAAATAACCCCAACGAGGCACTTATCTGGTGTTCTAAGAAGTCAGAACAGCAACAAAATATTTAAAACAACCAGCAAGAACAGAGTTCGAACTGGCTGCAAAAGAAGTTATGGGTAGTTATTGATTTATTTATTTATTTTATTTATTTAACATTTGTTCACTGGGAAAGTCTGACTTGGAACAAAGCCAATTTTCAGAGGAGGCCCGAGGAGAAATGCTCCAGATCCATGTCGTTGTAACCTGGGAGGAAACAGAGTACCAGAGAAAACCCACACAAATGCAGAGAGGACATGCAGACTCCACACAGAAGACACTCCAGCCGAGAATCAAACTGGAGAACCTCTTGCTGTGAGTAGACAACGCTACCGCTGCACAACTGTGCCGTCCCAAGTTGTAGTTGCAGCTAAACGTCCCTTTTATGCCCTACATTCTGTGCAAACAAGATACTTTTAAAGCTTTTCAATACAGGCTGAGTGACAGTCTACCCTTCTTTCAAGAATACTGCAACAGTGATGTAGAAGGACGTGTAAATACATACATACATACCCAGATACAAGTTTTTGAAATGAAGTAAATAGAATTCATTACTATAAGGAAACTGAGTTATAATGTTATTAAAATTAAATAAAATATGCAGCCAGTGTACATTTTTGATTAGAAAAACTATAAAAAAAAAATGTTTTAGCAGACATATGGCTAACACTACCTAAGAAATGCAAAATAAAACAGGCAAAACAAAAAACATAATCACTCTTGCAAGGTGCCCTGTAGTCCATTAAACAAGCAAGTTTGAGACTCAGCAAAGACAGTGCTCCAACATTGCACCTAAAAAGGGACCCTTTGTCAAGTGTGCTTATATGGTTAACAAATAGATAAAATAAAAATAAATAAATAAAACTTGGCATATGGTTTCCTTTCTAATGCAAGATCATAAACATGAAAAAAGGTCTTCATACTTTGGATCTCTGTAGCCATTTGACTAGTAAAATATCAGCAATCCAAGCAGCCAATTCATGAAGAGGAAACAAGGAAATCTAGTTTACAGGCATATAATTCCTACATATTTGTAAAATGCATTGCTCCTGTAGTGGCAAATAATAAGACTTTGAATGAAAATGTTCCTATGATGCTCTTCATTAGTGTCTATCATTAAGATAAGTACACACGCACACACCTTTGAATATCTAAACCTGTCGCTCTTTAGCTAGATCTAGCTATCCATCTGTACACATGTATACACACACATATATACATACATATACATGTTTGCAGTGTATTATGTCAAATAGTGACTCTACACTTCATTGACATTTTAAGTTTAATATCAGATGCACAGTATTCTGAATGTACAACATCTTCACAGTATTGAAGTTTAACAGTTGTACATTGATATTACCAGCATTTGTGGGCTAAATAGCTAAGCTTATTTTCTTTTGGGGGGGGGTATGGTGCCATGGGGAGATGGGCTACAGTGGTGGAAGTCCCTGCCAGCATTGTTGTTATTGTGCACTGACAGTGACATTTGTTTACAGGAAGATACCTCCCTTCTTGTATTTGGTGCAAGCATAGAATTGGTATATTTAAGTCTGGGGGCATGTGGTGGCCTTGCTACCACACACGAGGGATGCGGGGGGGGGGGGTAGCCTAGTGTAGAAAACAGGGTTTAGGGCATTTGTTGGCTAATATTTAGAAAGTCAGTGTTGTGTGTTTATGTTCTGCAGGTGATATTAACTTTTAAATACTTTGACGTAATTGTCTCTTCAAAAGTTGCTGAAAGTTATATTGGGGAACACTCAGTTTAGTCAAGTGGTGATTTAGTGAATTACAGCCCAGTGACAGTATGGAATTGAGAGAGTGGAGGGCTTGCCCAAGTTTTGGACTCATGTTAAAGTCCATTTCAAAGGTGGAGTAAGAAAGATGAGAACTTGCCCTTCCACCACAGAAACCATGTAAAGGCTCGCTCCAGCTTTTGCAGCGTCAGGATTGAGTGTGTTAGTTTCAATAAGATGTAGTCCATTGAATCATGGCTGTACTTTTATATATGTTATATGTATTCATAAGCATCACAGGGCCTCATTGCTCAGTCTGTTGAGGAAGTGGCCATTATAGCTACTTTCTTTAGGAATACATCCACTTAAGATGTATATGAGCCACCACGTGAGTTTCTGTTCAACATTTGGAAAATATTATATTTTGGATTGTGAATCCAGAGCTACAACAAGTTTTGCCTCATCTTCACTGCATAGCTCATTACCTTAGTTCCAACCTCATTTATTTGATTGATTCTGGTACTTTGTCTGCTGCTGTACTCATAAATAGAGAATAAAATGAAGGCTGTTTACGATGAAAATGATAATACAATTGCATGCGATACCCTAGCAAGGTAATCATCACAGTAAAAGATGCTTGAATCCTTTAGATAACTGGCACCTCCCTCTTCCCATAAGCCATTATAGTGATATGCATACTTACATGCACATGCACACAGATACACATGTCTACATATGCACGCACACACATCTGCATATATTTTGAGGCTCTATGAACTGAAAAGCCTGGAGGGGCAAAACCACTGCCTGCCCAAGGTGACCTGAAATACACAAATCAGCTTAGCAACTAACTTTAGGGTGCTGGTGTGTTTTTGTGGCAGTCATTTTTATTTATTTATTTGTTTGTTTCTTTTATTTATTTATTTATTTATTACACCATGCTCACCTTGTGCAACATTTTTTTACATATGTGTGTGTGTGTGTGTGTGTGTGTGTGTGTGTGTGTCTGTCTTTCTGTATATATGTATAGGTGTGTGTGTGTGTGTGTGTGTGTGTGTGTGTGTGTGTGTGTGTGTGTGTGTGTGTATATATATATATATATATATATATATATATATATATACATATATATATATATATATATATATATATATATATACGCATATGTACATATACACACACACACACACACACACACACATCTGTGAGTTGTTTTGATTGATGTTTTTTTTACATATGTTCCTGTAGAAATACACCAATTCAAAAATGGTGCACAGGGTAAACAGTCAGTTACATGGTGTAAAAAAAAATACGCACAAACACCTATCAGAAATCAAAAAACTACACACAAACAAATATTATACATTATTACAGTCAGTCATTTATATTGTCAAAATACTGTGCACTTTGTGAAAAATACACAATTTATGCAAGTCACTTATTTAAACGTTCAGCAGTTTGCAATGTAGATGTGCATATATATAAATGAAGGAAGGTTTTCAATCAAGTACAGCAGAGATGTTTGTCTTTCAGTAGAGAGAGGCTATTTAGAGACCCAGTTGCCTGTCAGTGGTGAGGAAATATTATAGCCAAGAAGAGTGACCCTTGGTGGTTATCAGCCAGAAAATTATCTTTATGAGGCATTTGCTTATTAGTGACAAAGGAGTTATACGGCCAACAGTAGGGAGCTCATGATGGTTGCCAGAACTGTAATTAGAAGACATGTTTGACTCTGTTTGAGAGGGAGGATTGTGGCCAAGGTCTAGTGACTCTTAAAAGAGGAGAGTTTATTGGAAGAAAATGTGGGGAAACAGAAGATGCTTGTGACACTACATGGAACCCTCAGTGGATGTGAAACTTGAACCATAACACTTTTTTTATTTTTGGAGACTTTAACTTTGTTTTTATTTTACTCTAATGCCTCACTGTAAATAAGGTGAACTGATGTTTGCTTTCCAGTGTGTGTGTGTGTAGCTTATATAAATTAATTTTATATAAACCAGCAAAACTCAGAAAAACAAAATAAAACAAAAGTGTGTGTGTCTGATGTGTTTGTATTTCTAAATATCATAGTGTGTGTGTGTGTGTGTGTGTGTGTGTGTGTGTGTATATATATATATATATATATATATATATATATATATAAAAGAGAGAAAAACTGACAGAAGAATAGCAAAGGAAACTGGTAAGGTGTATTATAAAACTGTGTACCTGAGCTAAAGTGTATACACACACACACACACACACACACACACACACACACACACACACACACACACACACACACTGTTTTCTGCTTATCATAATCCTGTCTGCATCATTAAGCATTTATCACCACTCTGCCCATGTCATA
Organism: Protopterus annectens; assembly: GCF_019279795.1. Taxonomy (NCBI): domain Eukaryota; kingdom Metazoa; phylum Chordata; order Ceratodontiformes; family Protopteridae; genus Protopterus; species Protopterus annectens. Next base: position 597,573,518 of record NC_056747.1, read on the forward strand.
AATTAAAGAAATGCTACCCCATTCATGTCATGAAGGAAGATCACACACAAAATTTGCACAAACAAGCCTCTCGAAAAATACACCATCCACCTTAATCAAACCCTTAAGAATAAAATTTGTTGCAATTAAAATAAATAACTAGACAGATAGAAAAATAAATAGACATGGAAATAAAGTAAAATAAAAACACAGTGACTGAACTAGCTAGTTGGAAAATGATGTTGCCATCAAAACACACCCGCATCTGAATATGTACATTAATTCTGACTAAATTATCTAAAAAGCACATGTAAACTATGAAGGTAACTTAGCGTAACACAATACTCACTGGTAAAACAGTAAAAAAAGATTGCTTGGTATTATTAAAAAAATTTATATTATAAGATGGTCATCCAGTGCAACAGGCTGTTCATAATGAAAACTGAGTGAAATCTTTAATTATTGGACAGCTTACTTCATTATCACATTCCACCAAAATAAATGGAGAAACAGCAATGCAAGCTTTAAAACGGGTGATTAGAATGCATAGAGGACTTTTCTGCATGCTACATAAATATATTGTAACTTTCAGACTTGGGAATTTGATTTCACTAAACTAGCCATGCAAGATATAAATTCCAGACTAAACACATTTCAGGTTCATGGTAGGTGAGAGTGCGAGCCATTGTTCTAGGTTTTTTTTTTTATATTTTTAGATACCGAAAGTAGGATTATTTTTTTATGGGAATATGTAGTTTGCAGGACAAACCATGTCTGCAAACAATGCAAAGGACTGGACTTCATTTTGTTGCCAAAATAAAAACTTAGTTTTATAGAATTTGAGTTTTCTGTTGTTTCATATGACTTTAAGCTGTCTCAAGTACAAAATAATTGTTTTATGAAACTGTTAGAAGAAAGTTATGATTTTTTATCTGAAAAATGTCATGAAGTGCTATTTTCATATTTTTGTGCAGAACACTGCTGCCCAAATTACATCCCTCTTATTTAAACAGGGACAGGTTACCCTATCACTATTAAGTAAATTCACTTTCTCTGCAATGAATGAATAGGCCTAATGCAGGGGATAGCTTACAGGAACTTCTCCCCTGCTGGAAGGTATGGGGACAATTCCTACTCTCATGGAAAAAATATTTTTTGGGGGGAGGGGTTATAGAACTATCGTTTTGGACAGTCTGCCTTGCAGTACCAGGATTTTCAAAACTGGTCTTTAGAAAGTCATCATATATCCGATATTTTCACAATGAGCATATTTGTTTATAATGATTGCTGTATCAATAAAAAGATAGTTTTCACCAAATCTTTTGGGTTTCTAATACTATGATAAGAATGGACCCCATTTCTAAGTCAAAGTATGATTAAAGTTCATGAAATGAGTATTGCTTCAGTCTTTGATGTCAGCCAAAAGTGCTCTTCGCAGCACCCGCAATGTGCCCAGTAACGACTCCTTCTGTAGTTTGTATGGGGTCACATGGCTTGGTAACATATCGAAATACAATTGTAGTTTTTTTTTATAAGACACATTGCTCCTGCTACTATTGGAACTGTCTAGGTATCTTTCTTTCACATTGCTCTCGTTTCTGCTTGCAAATCCTAATAGTTTATGACTTTTTGTCTTTCTGTACGCAAGACACTGTAGTCACTGGGTGTGGTGATTTCAATAATCAATGCTACTTTTGTCTTCTTTTCTAGGACCACTTTATCTGGTTTTCTAGCATCTGTCTTTTGGACTGTTGGTAGTGGGTGATCCCATGTGATATAAACTTCATCATTTTCTGTGATGCTTTGTGACTCATGTTTCCAGTGTTTTTCAGACACTTCAGTACCATAAGGTTTGCACAGTCCCCCAGTGCAACAGACTTGCCACATTATTATGACTTTCAGTATACAGTCCTTCTGCCATTAGTATGTCACAACCAGCAACAAGGTGTGCAACTGTTTCCAATCTGGTTTTACAAAACCTACATTTGTCTGTTTCTCCCACATGTTCAATGGACTTTGTAAACCATCGTCTACGTAGCCCAATATCTTGGGCTGCCAATCTTAACCTTTCATATCTTGGTTTGAATTCACCTCTCCTTAACTATTCCTGCATTTGTTCCTGATCAACACGAGGTTCTTCCTGAAGTTTTCCATACTTGCAACTATATTTATGCTTTTCCCACATGTCTTGCCTTCTCATCTGGTCCTTCACCTTATATTCTTTCCTTTGTTTTTTGGCACATTCAGTTGCTTCCTGATTTTTTTCTACTTCTGGTTTGATTTCCATTTCTGCTTCTACTAAATTAAGCTGAGAAGTCATCTTAGATTTATTCTCCTCATGTTTCAAAACTTTCACTACAGTTGGGTCTTGTGAGGCTAGCAGTATTTGACACCAATATGCTTCTGCTAAATTAAGCAGAGAAGTCATCTTAGATTTATTCTCCTCATTTTTCAAACCTTTCACTACGTTTGGGTCTTGTGAGGTCAGCAGATATGTGTGGAGTCCCACAATTGCAGATCTGTACATGTAATCAATTTCAAGGAGGCTCATCCCTCCTTCAGAATAGGGAATATATAATATTGGTATAAACTGATTTTTATAAATCATTTGGTAAGCATGAAGCATCCTTCTTGTTTTCCTGTCTAATCTATCCAATATGTTTTGGGGCCAGTCAGTAATTCCAAAACTGTAAGTAAGGACAGGAAGAACAAACTGGTTTATAGCTTGGATTTTGTTCCTATATGTCAATGCTGTTTTCTGAATTAATTTAAGTCTTCTAAAGTATTCCTTACTATATTTTATTCACATTTGTTCATGTTTCATTGTTGATCACTCATCACTTCCCAAATATTTATAAACTCCCTCTTGCTCAAGTTCTTTTATAGCACATTCTTGCCCCAAACTGATGTTTTCCTGGTACTGCAGTTTTCCTGCTTTAAAGGTTGCTTTTGCACACTTATCAAGACCAAGGGACATTCATATGTTCTGTCGTTCGGCTTTTCCCGGTTAGGGGTCGCCACAGCGGAACTCCGGTCCGCTAATGATTGGCAGATTTTTTACGTGCCAAGTTGCCGGCCCTGATGCACAACCTTCAATGAAGGTACAACCATTCACACATGTCTCTACACAGAAGATGTTCTAGCTGAGAATCGAACAGGACAACATCTTACTGTGAGGCAACAATGCTACTGCAGCACCACCACCGCAGTACCAAGGGACATTCATATATCATCTGAAAAAGTTTTGACAACCTTCAGCTGTATTCAGTAGCAGCCTTAGGTCAGCTGGTGCCCTAGGCAAAAGAGCTCCATGGCACCCCCCCGCACACCACCCAGGTGCCCCCATACTGGTCTGCCTACACCAATAAATACTGGAAAAGTGCCCCTGCTACAGTGGCGCCCTAGGTGACCACCTAGATGGCCTATGCCTAAGGCTGGCTATGGCTGTGCATTTAGTTCCTCATCTGATGAGGTATACAGTTTTAAATTATCGACAAAAAGAAGATGAGAAGTCTTTGCACCTTGTTGCTTTCTAGGAGCCAAATTGTAGCCCTGGCCTAAGCTGTTAAGTAAACAGTTTAATAGGTTAATGGCAAGGCAGAATAGTAATGGTGACAGAGAGTTACTCTGGAATATCCCCCTTTGAATTTTTATTTCTGGGATAATAATCTGTCCTATCCTGGCTTAATTGCAAAGTGGTCTGCCATTGTTTCATGGTCACTGCAATGTAGTCGATCAGTGTAGGGCATCTTATACATTTTTAAGCACACATTTATCCATGAATGTGGGATACTATCAAATGCTTTTTTATAGTCAATCCATGCTATACTTAAATTCTTCCCCTTTTTACAGTTCTCCAGTATGACTTTATTAAACACCAATGATCATTTGTTCCACATGACTTTCTTTTATTGCCCTTTTGTTCTACTGCCATAATTGAGTTTCCTTCCAAATGACTATAAACCCTGTCAGCATCAGTTCCAGTGTATAGTTTATACGTTGTCAGAAGGCAAGTTATTGGTTTATAATTTTTAGGGTAGCTTGCAGGTTCACTCTTAAGCATGGTTTTGCCTGTTGTTAGCCAGGTTGGTGTCTGTTCAAGATGTGCATATAAATAGTTATTACTCATGGCTAAATCTTCCTGCAAAGATGTTAATACTTTTAACCAAAAGTTAGGTACTACATCTGGTCCTAGGGTTTTCCAATTAGAGGCTTTTCTTAACTTTGTTTCAATCTCTCTGGCTGTTACTTCATCCCATTTCATATCCTGCACCTTTAAACTCCTTATTCTTTCTTTTACTTTTTCTGTCCATTTAGCATCTTTGTTATGTTCCACAGGATCTTCATAGATACTTCTCAAAATGTATCTATTTCCTCTTTTTTGGCGGTCTTTCAATTCCTTTTACCTTATTTCCCAATTCTCAGTAAAACTTTTTTGGGTATTCAATAAATTGATTATTTTGTACTTTTCTTTTATTTTTATCTGTGTATCTTCTAAGTTTTTTCCGCCTGTGCTGAAATTTTTAGTTTGTTATTTGCGATAGTACATGATAGATCCTGGTCTGTTCTAATACTGCGCATTGCTTTTATCACATCTATCTTTTTTTGTATTTTTGTTGATCTGTTCCCTGTTCTATAGTCTTTGAACAGTGAAACATCATGTCTTAATTATAGTTTTCTCTATTCAATACTTCCATGATGGTATTCGATTTCTCCCCTTCCTTTCCCTCCCTATCCTGTGTTATTGTGGTAGAACTTTACCAGTTATTAATTTAGCAGCACAGTAATGTATCCTGTTTACTTCTATTTTATTGCATGGATGTCTATGGACAGTCATAATTACTGCATTCATTTGTTTTATCAGACATCTGACTTTTTGGGTTTTATTGACCTTCTGAAGTCTGTTTCTTTCATTGATCTTAGTATATCTATCTATGTCTATTATCTACTTTTCACTAGTGTGAAATTCTGCATGTTATGTCACATGATTGCATTGCCTGATATTAATTATTCATATGTAGAAATGTTCTATGTCAAATGAAGGTGTCTCCACACAAATTTGTAGATCCTTTATCTTTGATCCTTTTTTTATAATGTGAAATGTGCACTCTCCACCTTGAATTAAAAAATAACTAAAATGACAGGTATTTGCAAATGTCATGTTTAACTCTACAGTTTTTATTTTGCTCTTTTTAGGTAATCTCTAGCATGTCACATTTAAAGAAAGCAGAATTTTATTAGTGATTCATCTGTTGTCAGTCTTGCATTGTCTTGGTTTTCTATAAAATCTGTTATTTCCTTTGGGAAACTTACAACACTAATGTTTTACACCCTAAAAACAGTTGCCTTGTAATTAGGAATGGGGAAGCATTCACCCACTGATTTCCAGTGATACCACAAGCAAGTAGTCCACTTTTCTTGCTGAGTCATAAAAATTAGTTTTTTTCATTTAATGAAGATATTTTGGTGCTGGTCACAAGGCACTTCACCTGCTGGCAACCAGTAGAATTATGCTGCCATGTTGCTTTTCCTATAATGACAAGTAGTCAGCACTGACGTATTTGGAGTTCTCTCTGTAAATTTCCTAGAGATGTAGCTGTCTTAGCTCTGACTGGTCACCTATTTTGATTTCTGGACATACTGTTAGATTCTTTGTTTTATGCAAAAGTCTGGAATGGTAGTACAAATGGGTATATACATCAAAAACCTGCAGAAGTTAAAAAGACAAACACAAGCATACCTCTACTTAAGAGATGGTGAAAAATGAAAAACAAAAACTCTACTTATGGAGGGGAAAAACTCAACTCTACCAGTAAAGATGAGAGAAAATTTCTGCCTGCAACTACAGTGGTCCAAAATCTCTCTGAGAATTACAAGCTTTCCACATACACAGGTATGACGAAAGAAATTGTACACCATATCAGATGTTAACATTATTACATTTTCGGTTTGGGACTATGGTGACGTTTTGGCTTACTATAAGAGAGAGCAATTTGTAATTGCATCCTCTGTATAAATGTACAGTTGACTCATCCCTATGTGCAGTTGCTACTCAGCAGTGTTTTGTATTAATTTTCATTGCTACTTGAAATGTCCTTTATGAATGTTCTCTTTAAAAGTAAGTAAACAAAATAAATTAATATTAGTAAGCATTATTCTGTATTCATGTTCCTATTATGATATCTGCCTTCTAAAAGAGAATTTTTCATGTTTTCTGTTTTGGAGCCTAGTGTAACTTTCAAATCCATTGTTTTTGATAGATTTCCTTGATTCAGCCTCCAAATCACACTGCGTTTATGTGATTATATAAGTAGGCACTCGTTCCCATTAGGTGCATGATCCTAAAATGTACATTTTTTTGTGTGCTGCAGCATGTCTGCTTGTTGATCTCTTACACATTGATTGCTGAGTACATGTTATAGTGATGTATGAAGGATCATACATGTTATAGTGATGTATGAAGGATCATACATGTTATAGTGATGTATGAAGGATCATACATGTTATAGTGATGTATGAAGGATCATGTAGAAGTATTTAATGGATACTCTGAGACTGAGGCATCTTGGAAAAAAATATTTTTATGTATATATGTGGCATTTACTTCAGAAGATTGAGTTTCCACAAAGTTGAACTACATATGGTGAAGACTATAAGATCAACTTTCCAAAATGTGAAACAAGACAAAACAACATAAATCTATGTTTCTGCCTGGGGCAAGTCCGCCTGTGGTCCCCACATCCCCTGCATATTATTTATTCCAACTCCGAGATTGCACCACAGTGGGGAAAAGAGTAAATTCCCCAATCGCCACTGAACTGGCTCAGTTTCAGATTGCGTCTTATTGCTCTCATTTTTCTGATTCTTTCTTCTGTTCTTCAGTCCATGATGCAATTGTTTTCAGAGATGCCTGAGTATGAGCAGTTATCTGAAAACAGGAGTACTCAGTAACTGACTTCTGCTTTTGTCACAGCGTAGCTAAGAAGTCAGTCTCATCACTGAACAGAGTGTGTAAGGAAAACATTCCTTTCCCCCAAGGTTGTGCAGTCTCAAGAGTTAAGTTTATTTAGCGATACAGAGTTCTGGCAGTGCAAAATGATTTTCTTCTCTGGTGCAGAGCTGTTTCTTAACTCATTCACACCAATGGAGCTCAGGAAGTTTGCACTGTAACTTCCAATGGGCAGAGCCTTAGTCTTTTGACAAAATTAAATTATGCCTTCACATATTCTGATAAAGTTTTTGTTTTAGTCTTACTAAAATAGTACTGTAGAGGAGCTTTTCTCCCCGGGCCTCCACTGAAAATGGACATGTATCCAGTTGGACTAGCCCGGTTAACAAATGTAAAATAAATAAATAAATAAAATAAATTTCAAACAAATGTTCATATCTCTGGAACCATAAGGGTTGTGAAAGAAGTACAAATGGCAATCCCCTCAGCGCATACTATTTTTATAGTGTTAGTATTCATTAAGTTCTAGCTCTTAAACTGAATTTTATAAATCACAGTAAAGACAGCAGCTATTACAGTTGTAATACTTTGTAAACAATTTACAGTATCTCAGCAACCTCTCAAGACACCCACATACTGTCAGCAGCATTTTATTCATGTATATGAGACTAAGGAGTTCTGTCTGTGTTACTTGGTTGTTGAGATATTTAGAAAAATGTAAACATTGTATCTATATAAAATTAACGTCATAAAAACAACAGTTAATATCTCTTTACCTGCACTAGATGGACGTCAAATATTTATTTATTTGACATTTGTTGACCGTGAATTTCTGACTGAGGTTGCACCCTTTTTCAGCAGAGGCCTGGGGAGAAAAGCTCCACAAAGTATTACATACACCATAAAAATGTTTGCAAACAATACAGTATGCATGAGGTAATATAAGCATGCATTATAATGCTTGGATTCACAACTGTAACATGACAGTTTAAAGGTGTTATTTACAAAACAGGCAATAAAACCAAATGTTAAAGTATTTCATATATCTCCAATACATAAGGACTTTACCATATAGTGGGGAAGTAATAACAATTAACCCAGAGTTTAAGAAAAGAGTATAGAGGTACTGTATATCAAATCTTAGTTCTTACAGGCAAAAAGCATGTACATCAGTAATCAAAAGTAGAGGGAAAGTTGATAGAGAGAGAGCAGGTGATAGAAAAAGTATGGCTATGGATAAAAGAGGGAAAATTAGAGATTATTTTTTTTAATTTGTGAATAAGAGAGGAGAGCAGTAGTAGTTAGAATCAAGTGAAATCTGAGAAAGGGGAGTAAGCTAAGTGGGAATAAAAGGGAGGGAGATAAATATGAGTAGGGAGAAACTGAGTGAAAAAGGTAATAGGAGTTAGAGTTCTGTAGTGAGAATTATATGCAAATTGAGAAGGGGATGTATGTAAAGAGGGCCAGATGATTAAGTTCACTGTGGTTGTGTACAGGAGAAAGTCCAGGTATTTGTAAAGTGGATTTTTAGGGTGATTTTAAATATGAGGTTCTGTGTAATAGATCTGATTGTTAAAGGTAGCTTATTCTAGTGGATAGAGGGAAGATAGTTGTAGAGGGTTTTGCCAATTGATTTTTTAGGTTTGTAGATGTCAAGGAGGTTTTGGTTGGTGCTTCTAAGTTTTCTGGTTGGGAGGTAATAATTTAAGATGTTGGAAATGTTAAGGCAGAAGGAGGGTTTATAGAGGATGGAGTGGATAATATTAAGTTGATAGAAAGGAAGTTGATTGGGGAACTCAAAGCCAAACAGTGATGGGATTTAGGTTGAGTGTTGGTGGCAAATCTAGCTATTTTCAGATATGTATTTTCCATCTTATTCAGAAGTGTTGCCTGTAGATTACTAAGGATTTGGGATACATAGAAGAGACAAGGTAGGAAATAAGCAAGAGAGAGTACAGTCTTGCCTCTGGTGCGAGATATCTTTTGTTACGGTATAGTAAGCCAATCTTTTGGTTAGTATTTTTAATACAGTAATTTATATGAAGGTCGAACTTTAGTTTATCATCAATTATGACCCCTAATAGTTTGGTATGGGACTCAACATTGATGGTGGTGTTGTCTAACGAGGTGATAGTGAAGGCTGAGGTGTTATGAGAGTGTAATTTAGGCAGAAATAGAAGTAGCTTAGTTTTCTTAGTTTTTTTTATTTCTCCAAGTCTTTTGGGTTTCTAATACCATATTGGGAATGGACCCCATTCCTAAATCAAAGTACGATTCAAGTTCATGAAATGAGTATTGTTTCACTCTTTGATGTCAGCCAAAAGTGTTCTTCACAGCACCCGCAATGTGCCCAGTAATGACTCCTTCTGCAATTTGTACGGTGTTACATGAATTGGTAACATATCTAAATACGATTGTAAATTCTTTTTTATAAGACCCGTTGCTCCTACTACTATTGGAACTGTCTAGGTATCTTTCTTCCACATGGCTTTGATTTCTGCCTGCAGATCCAGGTATTTTATGACTTTGAGTCTCTATACGCAAGACACTGTAGTCACTGGGTGTGGTGATTTCAATGATCAGTGCTACTTTTGTCTTCTTTTCTTGTACCACTCTATCCGGTTTTCTAGCATCTGTCTTTTGAACTGTTGGTATTGCTTGATCCCATGTGATATAAACTTCATAATTTTCTATGATTCTTTGTGGCTTCCAGTGTTTTTCAGCCACTTCAATACCATAATGTTTGCACAATCTCCAGTGTAACAGTCTCGCCACACACTTAGCATTGTGTATTAAGTGGTTATTGGTTAGCCAGGTCTCAATATTTGTGAATGTTTGCTGGGTTTTGCAAAGCAGGTCTGAGAAATAATCAGAGGGGGGTGATGACTGTAGAATCATCCGCATATTGGATGAGAGTTGAGCTGGGACAGGATTTATAAAGATTGTTAGTAAAAATGTTGAAATGAAGAGGTCCTATAATGGAGCCCTGGGGCACACCTGTGGTGACTGGTAGAGGAAGGGACTGTTTCGAGAGCCATCTAATAGATTGTGCTTATTGGACAGGCAGCTGCTGAACCAAGAGATAGTGGATGGGGACAGGCAGCTGCTGAACCAAGAGATAGTGGATGGGGACAGATTAAGTTCTGTTAGTTTAGAAATGAACAAAGGATGAGACACAGTATCAAATGCCTTGGATAAGTCCAGGAATAGGCAAGAGACTAGTTTGTTATTGTCTCTGGATTGCGCAAATGAATTGGTGAAAGCAGTGAGAGCAGTGGAAGTACTATGGTTCAGTTGAAAACAATGCTGAGTAGGTGTTAAAAGGTTTTCTAGTAATAGGTGGCATAGTAATTGTGCATGACACATTTTTCCATGATTTTTGAGACTGGAGAGAGAGAATAGCTATAGGCCTAAAATTGGAAATTTCTCTAGCTTTTCCTCCTTTATGGATTGGGATATTATAGATTTTTTTCCAGATAGATGGAACAGTACATTCAGGCAGTGAGCGATTTATCGGAGTAGATATGGGGTACGCAATTGAACAGGCGGCTATTTTTAGGAAGTATGGTGGCAAATTGTCAGCAGGTAGAGAGCATGGCTTTAGGTTCTGAAGAAGTTTTTTGATATAGGCAGTTGATACAGGTTGAAGAGAAAAAGTGTTTTCTGGGGGATTGGGATGTTTTTCAGAGTGAGGGCTAGGCAAATCAGAAGCAAGGGTGGAGCTAGGAAGAGATCTGAGCTAGAAAGCAGCAATTTACTAATGGTGTTGATGAAAAAGGAATTGAACTGGGTGGCTGTTTCAGTGGGAGACAGGTTAGGATCACATTTAGGCGATGGTGGGTTACCTGGATGTAATATGTGGTTAATTGACTTCCAGAAGACCCTAGGGTTACTATTGTGATTAGAGGTGGATTGTGAGTAGAAGTTTCTTTTATCAGATACTATCATTTTTGTTAGTTTTGTTTCTAAATTCTTTATATTTTTGTAAGTCTGAAGAAGATTTTGATTTGGTCCATTTTTCCATGCAAGATCTCTGACATGGATAGAGGAACGAGTGGTGTTGGTAAGCCAAGGGGAGATTTGAGATTTAACCCTTGTTGTTCAAAGAGGGGCAAGAGTATTGAGAATATTTAAGAAAGTTGAATTGAAGTGTAGGACAGCATCATTACGAGGCAGTGAAAAGACCAGTTAATGGAGGAAAGGAGGCTATTCTGGGTTGAAGTTGGTCAGATTACAGAAAGTTTTATATTTGCGAGTACTAGTAGTATGGGAGGTGTATCTAAGTACTCAGGTAGGGGCATGGTCATTAAGAGAATCAGATAGTGATTTAGGTTTATGGTATTTATTGGGATCAGATACTAGTATCCAGTCGATAACTGAGTGTGAGCTTGAGAGTTTATTTAGCTGGGGTGGAGTTGAGATGACCTGTGTGAAGCCATAAAGGTTTATACTTTGAAAGGGGGAGTCTGTTTTAAAGTGATGCCAATTTATATTGACATTCCCTAGGATGGTTGTTTCAGTAGTAATGTTGTCTGAGAACCAAGATAGTATAGGGAGATATCATCACCAGGAGGTATGTATATGGCAGCAACATTTAAGGTAAGGTGTTTATTGAGAATTACATTAACTGACAGAATTTCAGCAGGGGGAAAGGAGGTAGAGAGATGTAGAAAAGGTTACTGTGACATGGTCAGGGTAAAGGATAGCTAGTCCTCCACCTTTTCTATTTATTCTATCCAGTCGCAGTATGTTATTGCCAGGTGAGAGAAATTTCTTATGTGAGTCATGTGGTTTGAGCCAGGTCTCTGTGAGAATTAGTAGGTCTAGGGAGTGCAGGTCTATCCATGCATGTAATTCTACAGTTTTATTCAGAATGCTACAGATATTTAGAGCATAAAGCTTGAGGTGCTTATTAGTTGAGGAAGTTATAGTTTCGAGTGGGGTTGCAGTGGGTGTTAGTAGATGAAGGGGTCCTGGGTTAGGGTGAATGCCACCAGACTTTAATAGAGTAGTGACTAGTATGGATGAAATCTAGTGAAACAGAAGCAGGAGATTTTTTTTATTTTTGTTTTATATGAACGTTATCATGATGCAGAAAGTTAATAGGTTGTGGCAGGAGAATTGGATGAAAGAGTAGAGAGGGCGATATAGTAAAGTAGTCTGAGTTAAACGAGGGTTGAGAGGTTAAAGTACAGGTAGGAGATAGTTTTTGAGCCTATGTTCAATTAAAGTAAGGTAGCACAATATAGAAAGTAAGCATAGGAAGAGTGCAGGGAGAGACATCGGTTGGTTGAAAGGAAATGTGGCGGAGGGTAGTGAAAAAAGTGCTATAGTAGGAAATAGTTAATGCAGTTGAGTTTGTCCTTATGTAAGTTTTAAGATGGAATATTTTAAAACCTTGTACATAGCATGGTTTTGGAATTACTGATGCAAATATGAACAAGGAATATTTAACACCTAGAGGCGTCAGTAGGAGTTAACTGCAGATGCACCTGGAGGTGTCACTCAGATGTAATGAGTTAGAATCCTAATTAAATACTACCTCTAACCTTTATAAGATCATTTCATTGCCCTAACTCCCCTTGTTCTCATAGCTACATTTTTTTATTTTTTATTTGCTCATCTTAAAAGCCTTGGCAGTACTTCCTTCTGTTTGCTCAGAATAAATCTCTATTTGCAGGGCTCTGCTGATTCCACAACAGTGTGTCTGTCTTCCCAGTTCACATTACACTGTTTTATACCATAATTTATAGTAAGTCAGGGTGCCAAACTGGCTGTTTGTTCCATTAAATTTCTCTGCTCCTGTTGATCTGTTTTTCTCTCTCTGTCTTTCTATTTTCTTCTGTTGATAAAATTGATTTCTACAGCTGACCATTAATTTTGGTAGTGGACAGATGAGGCTTTTTAGGGCTCTGTTTCTCTTTAAAATCATTTGCCCTTCTTTTGCCTCTGACTGTTTTTGTTACTTTCAGCCATCATGTTTTCTTGTGTAGCTGATTGCATTCATATATTTTCTCTGTCCATTAAATCTAGTAGATGTTTTTAATAGCACCCCTTCTGTTTGAAACAATTTGTCCCTGAGTGTATGTCCACATAGCTTCATTAGGTGATTTAAATATACTATTTAGTTGGGAAAAGAGTTAGAAACTTTATATAAGTAAAACTGTCCACTTTTTGAAGCATGGAAGGGCTATTGTATTTTAACTGTAATTTAGTGCCAGTAGAATGCAATCCACTTTTATTCTACTTATTATGTTTAAGTTATGAGCAACTTAGTATAACTAATAAGTTTTAGTAGCGCTGAAGAGGCTTTGACTTGCTTAAATAAAAGTTTATTGTGACACCACCAGGAAGCATTTTATTCACCTCACTTTACCATGCACACTGTCCCAAGCCACCTTCATGAGAAACATGTTTTAAGTCTTTTCAAATATTACCAGTGTAACATACTTTGAAATACACAAGTTATTATTGTAATTCAAGCTAGACAGGCTATTGTATAGTAAACAAATTGACAGTTTTGAAAATTAGAGCAGGGGTGTGTAAATTAAGCTGGAAAATTGTATGTAGGAGAGATGTTAGTTTATCTATGTTTGAAAATGTATATTCAGGCCTAAAATAACGGTGCAGTGTCCCTTCTGTGTTAAACAACATTCACTTGATTTGACAGCAGTCATAGTAACAGTATACTAATTCCACAGTCTCTCACAGCTGTAATCATGAAAGCCTTTTATCAGCATGAATAATAATTTTCATTTGCTTTGTTTCCAAGTGTTAGTACAATTATGTGGACATAACTATAATAATTTATTATTTACATAGTGGGTTTTGAACCATATAAGGTATATACTACAAATAAACATTTTTTTTCTGCTTATATCCCAGCTGTATGTGGGCAGCTTTCTACAACAAAACAGCACCCACTGCACTTTAGCCTAGGCTATGCGAAAACAGTGAGATGTTGATTTATATCAGGACACTTTACAAATAGTCATTACAGTCCACTCCTGTACCATTGCAAAGGCTACACGCTGCGGGTTGGAAGGAGGATGCATAAGTGTGAGCGTCTACCATGAAAGCATACAACTGTGGCCTATGGTAAACAGGTACAGTGGCAGATAGGTAACCAGGCATCCTGAAGACCTCTGCTGGAATATAAAAATCCTTAAGACAGGCCTGAGGGACAACCTAAAAAGTACTCACCAGATCTGTGCCCTGTTCATGATAATAAAGATATGTTTGGTTGTTATTTTTTATTAATTGTTTGTGTGTTTACATAGGACAAACATAATATAGTGCTGCTGTGATACCAAAGAGGGGGGGGGGGATCTTGGAAACGCAAAGCTGCAGCAGTCTGAGTCTTACCTCCAAGAACATTGTGTTTCCCTATTTGATGTGAATAACATTATTGTTCTTCAAAATACACAAAGTCTGTATCAGTACCTCTCAAAATCTAGAAACCACCCCTGTCACCCAGAAAAACAGAAACAGTCAGAAGAAGCAAGAATTGTCATTGTTCCGTCAGTAATAAAGTAAGAAACATTTTTTTAGGTAATTCCAGGATGCAGAACTAACAAGGTTGTAAAACCATCAGTGATGAGAGACTTTTAATTACTCTTGATACAATTTACCCATGATGACAATGATTATTAGTATAAATATAACACTGAGTGGCTGGAGAGACAATGTTTATTGGTATAATCTATAACTCTTTCAGTATTCGGATGATTATTTTTTCCAAAATACTGAAGATCCTTCTATTTAACTTAAGTTTGTCATTAGGGCTTGACATTCATGATTAAATAATGAATAAGATCCCTGCATTAATTTAGCAATAATCCATGAATGGGTGTGGCAAAGCCAGAGTGATTAAACATAGCCATCTGTGGGTAAATCCTTCTTTGCCCAAACATACAGGAGCGGATTATTACTATTATACAATGATGTCATTTAAGAAAACAAGTCTTAACCTTTTCTAAATAATGTCCTTGTGTAACTGGACTTTAGTGCTCTTCCACCATCTTCTTTAAGTCTGGAGCATCTAAAATGTACCGGACATTCTCTACCTTAAGCTGTGTTGTCTTTGTTTTTGGTTTTTTTTTGAGAGACTGCATGGTTCATGTACTTCTGAACTGTATAAATTTTGTAAACTGTGCTGATGTTTACCTATTTTTTGGTCAGTTCTTCATAAAAAATTTGGTTATCTAGCAAATTATTGAGGACCAGGGTCATTAAATAACAACAAGCACATCCTATCTGGAGGGAAAGAGGTTGCTACGTATGCTGGTGGAGATGCTTGTAATGGTGCTTCTGGCATTGAAATCTGTGAGATTTTTAGTTATAATGTAATACTATAATTTTAATTCTGGTGACTGAAGATTATATACTGTCAAAATCACTATACCCCTCCCCCTCATTCCCAAAGGATGTCAGGCAACAAGGTACAGGCAACATTTGCTACCTATTTCATACAGAACTACCATTTTTGCTGTATATATTGTACTGCCAATAAGTGTCTTTTTCCTCACATTTTAACCTGTCCCTTATAAAATCATTTGCAGTTATCTACCATATCTTAATAGAAAGTAGCCAGACTTCTTTGTATTAGGACATGCTCAGTTTAGAATGGCCCTCATATCGGGCTGTCCAGTCAGCTTGCATGTTTTTGAATACTAAGCATGCTTTATTGTATAACTAGCAATAACCCTTTTGCATGTACTATTACACATCAAAGAAACATTTAAAAGTCAATATTTATAAATGAACATGGGGACCTTTTTATGCTGTGAACTGAGACCTCATTATTGTTTCTTGCTTACTAAAAAAAAAACAGTTCACAGATGCCATAGCACATGTGACAGGTGACAAACCTAAAGTGAAAATGAAACCCACTAAGAAAATGATTTATTCATGGGGCAAGCCAACCTGCACCACCCCTACATTAAGTTCAGGCATATGGAAAGGGAAATAGGTGGAACTGTATAAAACAGACTTTCCCCAGTCTGCACAATCTGCACTAGTCACATTCCATGTGGTAAGCTGGAGCAGAATAAACCCCTTCTTGGCAAATAGGGTACTAGATAAATTAGGCTTGAATAGTCAGAATTTGCTGCTCAGTGAAAGTCAGCCACAATTTTCTGTCTAAACAATTATGCCTGATATCAAAAACATTTTTCAGTATTTTTTAACTTCAAATGTTGCTCTCATTTGAGTAAAATCACTGTTTTATGATAGCAATTTTGACTTTTGTTCACAAAATATTTGTGGTTTCATTAGAAAACTCAGATAATTCCCATGGAAAAGCCCCTGCCTAGTTGGATGGATTATAGACCATTAGGAATTTGCAAGTCACTCTTGCCACAGGAACATACTCAAAGGTACAGGCTTTACCATCAGCTACATGAAACACCTCAAGCAAGGAAGAAAAACAGATTGCCATACGACAACTGATGCATATATTTCTACAGCTCTGGATTACATGCAGATGCAACAAGATTTGTTGCAAACTTATCATCTAGCCAGGTCTTCATGATAAACACCAGGTCAACAAATGAAGCAAGTCAGAAAGGCTGCCAGGCTTGCTAGGATTGACTTGGCATTAAGTAAAAGTTACAGAGACTAGAGTAAAATTCCATATTTAATTAGCAAGGCTTAATATTTCCAGCATGCTGCTTTTTAAACATGCACACACACACACACACACACACACACACACACACACACACACACACACACACACACAGCATTTATGGAGGCATGTCTTTTGGAGAGGGAAGAAACTGAATCAACTGGCAAAAACCCATTCACATAGAGGAGGATGTATAAATTCCAGCAAAATTGGCATTGCAGCAAAAAAAAAAAAAAAACTGGAAAAATAGAATTAAAGCAGCTCAAGGGGATGTTATGTCTACAAATGTCCAATAATTAATGTTCTGATTAATTTTTCACACAGCTTATCGAAGGAAGGACACCGAGGAAACTCGGAGCTATAATATATAATATTAAGTATCCTGTTTTTTGTTTATTTTGTTCTTTATTTCTTTGTTATTTATAGCACTTTGTGTACTGTGTATTTTTCTAGCTAGTTTTACTGTGTGTGAGGAATTAACTGGAAATTGTCCACTTTTATTAAGCATTAGGGTTGCCACCTTTTCAAATGGCCAAATTGGGACATTTTTGATACAAACATCAGATTTTACAGGCCGACACATACCCACAGTCAGTACAAAGGTTAGAACTTAACTTTTTTGCCTAAATAAAAGCTTATTCTTGTACCATTTTAGTTGCTTATTCTGTTTCTTGTAACATTTAGGTATTTTAGATACAGAATAACTGTTTTATGCAACTATTACATAAAATATAGGAAATAATTGTGTCCTAAAATCTCAGGACATTTGCCATTTTTACAATTTTCTGTCAGGACACAACTGCCCAAAGAGGGACTGTCCCTCGCAAAGTGGGACAGGTGGTAACCCTATTAAGCATCTGTTGGGTTGTTTGTTTCTGATAACTTGTTGCAGTTAAACTCTTTTTACTAGAGGCCCCTTTAACTGTTTAAAACTTTCATTTAAAGGCTCACTGCTGCTTTTCAGCTGTGAGAAACATTTCAGCAGTTTGTTTCCCACCCTCCCTCCCTCCCTCCTTGTTGGTATAGTGTTTTTATAGTTGGTGGCTTTGCAGTTGCCCGCCCCTAGTGTAAATTTGATCTGGGACCCTCCTCCCAGTCTAGTGTCATTACCTCATTCTACCCAGTACAGGGAGAACATTTGAGAATGCCAATCAGCTTAGTTTCTGCTACTCCTTTCTCTCTTTCCACTTAAAAAAAAAAAAAAAAAAAATGATCTGCTTTTACTGTATTTGTGTTTCTTCCTACTTTAATTTGCTTTTGTGTCATCTTAAAAGTACTCAATTGTATTTATTACTGCTTGGTGTAACTCATTCTAAGCCTTTTAGTTTAAGCACTTGGGCTTCAGACCAGTTGTTTTACATTAAGAAGGTTTGTGGTCTGCACTGTAGTGGCAGAACAGGTAGCTTACATCCTTCTAAGTTGGGAACTGCTGATTGAGGGCTCAGTGTCTGTTATTCTAAAAGTGTATTAATTCTGGTTTAAGCACTTGGGCTTCAGGCCATTTATTTTACATTAAGAGGGTTCGTGGTCAACACTCTTGTGGGAGGAGAGGCTGGACTCTGCCTTTCTGAGCTGGGAATTTCTGGTTACAGGCTTATAGTGCCTGCATATTTGAACTACTTCTTACTGAAATTGGTGCACCTTGTTTGCTGTAGCATAGACTAGATCCAGGCCTGCTGAATCTAGCTTTGTTTGTATAACTTGAGCACTAATCCAGGCATTCTTTAAAGCATTCAACTGTATTTATTACTGTTTGGTAGTAACTTGATTAAAGTGTAGCTATCATTCTAAGTCTTTTGGATTAAGCACTTGGGCTTCAGACCAGTTGTTTTACATTAGGAAGGTTTGCGACTTGCACTGTGGTGGCAGGACAGGTAGCTTACATCCTTCTAAGTTGGGAACTGCTGATTGAGGGCTCAGTGTCTGTTATTCTAAAAGTGTATTAGTTCTGGTTTAAGTACTTGGGCTTCAGGCCAGTTATTTTACATTAAAAAGGTTCGTGGTCTGCACTCTTGTGGGAGAAGAGGCTGGACTCTGCCCTTCTGAGCTGGGAATTTCTGGTTAAAGGCTCATAGTGCCTGCATATTTGAACTGTTTCTTACTGAAATTGGTACACCTTGTTTGCTGTAGCATAGACTAGATCCAGGCCTGCTGAATCTAGCTTTGTTTGTATGCTTGTTGTTTATTTGCTTGTTATTTCCCTGAAATGCTAATTCCACCTAAAATGCGGCTTTTCAGTGCTTCTGTGGATCCCTAGTGATATCTGCATTGCTTACTGTACTTATTTCCTTGTTTCACTTGAAAGAAATTTACTGTTTGTCGTTTTTGCATTTAAGTTACCTATAACACATTGCATTTAAGTTACCTGGCACTTGCTCACTAAGTGAGCACTAAAAAATTAAAACCACTACACCCTCACAAACTCCCCTTGAGTACCTTGTTCCCCATTGGCCCTTTTTTTCAATTATAAAGGAATTCCCACTGCTATTCTAGCATGTCCAAAGGTCAGTTGTCAATCTCCTCTCCGGTCCAGCTGGTGAATCTGGGAATCTTGAGGCAATGTTACAACTGCCTCATGTACACAGACAACCCTCTCCTCCTCCCAACAAATTCCAACACATGTGAGAGATGCAACCATATAGCCAAACTGGAGGCCAAGCTCTCTCAACTCAGTACTGGCGTAACCAGTCAGGAGGAGAAGGAAACCACACTCACTACAATTCCAGTCTCACATAGACCTACCACGACAGCAAACCAAACACATAAACACACAAAAACATATTCAGAGGCTCTAAATAAAAATCTGCCTAAGCAGCAGAGACCTCCAAAGCAGACACCCAAGCAACCACTACCCCAAAACAAAACACGTGCAACACATAGCTCACAAAGCCAGTGTGCCGAACAGTCACAGCCCTTAAGGCTAAACAACACAGCTGATACACTTGCAATAAGTGACTCTATCGTCAGGCACACTGACATCCTGCTCACCAGGCCGAACAAGGAGAAGGTCACGGTGAGCTGCCTGTTGGGCGCTAGGATCCGCCACATAACACACGCACTCAGGTCACTCCAAGGCAAGTACAAATATGACTCAGTCATTGTCCATGCTGGTGTGAATGAACTGAGACGTACCTCCCTGGACTACATGAAAAGAGACATAGAGGAGCTCTCTGAGCATGTAGCCCAGGCCGATATGACCCTGACCTTGAGTAGCATCTTACCCTCACCTAGAATGATGCCACAATATGAAGACAAGATGATCAATTTCAACAATTGGCTTAAGTATTGGTGTCATTCAAAGGGGATCCAATGCCTGTCAGCCTGGGATGACATGCTCGACAAGCCACGATGCTTCGCTAGGGATGGCTTGCACCTGTCACCCCTGGGCTTTCGGATATTGGCAAAGGCTCTTGCTACTCCCATAGTGCCTTTTCTAGGCAAGGCTCAAAAGACAAACCCACCTCCATAGGTATCACAAGGGATAAGAAACTAATAGTAATGCTACTCAATGCCAGAAGTCTAAACCTCAAGATGCTCGCACTCGAAACTCTCCTTAGCATGGAGAACATCGATATCTGTGCAGTAACAGAAACCTGGTTCAAGGCTCCCGAGAGCACCCCAGCAATACCAGGTTATACCTCATACCATGCTTTTCGGCCCCAAAATTTGGACCGAACCACAAAAGGAGGGGGAGTATCAATATTCATCAAAGATACCGACACCTCCAGGTTGGTGGCACAGTACGAAGCATCAGAGACTATCCATGTGCAACTAACAGTGGGTAAAACTGCTTTCCAGTTTATAGCCTGCTACAGACCACCCTCCCAAACCCAGGAACCCCACTCAGCCTTCCTAAGAACACTGGAAAATATGAAGGTCTCTCCAAACACCATTATATTTGGTGACTTCAACTACCCAAACATAGACTGGGAGCATTACTCTAGCTCCAACACCCTAGCCCAAAGGTGCCTAGAATTTATAAACTCAAATGCTATGGAACAACTTGTTAACACTCCCACAAGAGGGGAAAACATACTGGACCTGATTATCACCAACATGGGGACTCTATGCTCCAGACCAGAAGTGTATCGCTCACTGGTAAGATCAGACCATAAACTAATCTCACTGGATATTCACATCCCGACCCCACCCCCTGCCCAGAAAACCACAGTGAAAAACTTCTCTAAAGCAAATTTCACACTCCTCAAAACTGAGGTGGAATCCTTCAAAGCCCCCAGGCCTGTGGAAAATACGGCCCAGACCGCAGAATCCTTTATAAACGCATTCTATGAACACCTTCAGGAATGCATGGATCATGCAATCCCAAATAAAACCAAGACCCAATCTTCCAAAGGAAGACGTCCTGTCTGGTGGACCCCAGCCATAAACAAACTATACAATAGAAGGAGGAAGCTACTACATGATAGAGCAAAATCCCAAAAAGGGAAGGCATCTCTGATCAGTATGAGCAAAAAACTATGGGCACTCATAAAATCATATAAGGATAATCACAAGGCTTTCTTTAGTTATGTTAGGAACCTGGGTGGGAATTCCCAGATATGCTCAGAATTAGTCCAAAATGACAAAAAATACACCAAACCCACAGACATTGCCAACATCCTAGCTGCCAGGTTCAGCACAAACTTCTCCCCCCCTCCCCACCAAAAGGGCAAATATCTATCCCAGCAGACTGCTGCCCCCCTGACATTTCAGATGCTCAGGTAAGATCCGCCCTCTCCAAAGCAAAAAACACAGAATCAATGGGACCAGACAGTGTCCCGGGCTGTGTCCTACATGAACTCCAAGAAGAGCTAAACCCAAACATAAAACTACTGTTCAATCTCAGCCTTACTACAGGATATGTACCCAAAGAGTAGCATACAGCAACAGTGGTCCCTCTCCACAAAGGTGGTGCCTCAACAGATCCTGGAAACTATCGCCCCATAAGCCTGACTAGCTTGGTCTGCAAAGCTATGGAAAGGATCATCATGGACCTCATAAATAAAGATATTGGGGACCTACAGACACTGGATTCTACCCAGTTCGGCTTTGTTAAGGGCAGATCCTGCCTCTTAAACCTAGTCGATTTCTTTGAAACAGTCATCAAGGCCATTGACGAGGGGAAGGTGGTCCACACAGCCTACCTGGACATCGCAAAAGCCTTCGATACAATACCCCACTTGGGCATTATAGATAAGCTCACCAGCTTAAATATAAACCCCTATGTCACTAGATGGGTTGCAAACTGGCTCAAGGACAGAGCCCACATGGTTAGAATTGCTGTAGCCATGTCAGACTCCAAACCAGTTACAAGTGGCGTCCCACAAGGCTTAGTCTTGGGACCTCTCTTGTTCGGTATATATTTCTCGGAGGTACAGGCAGACACGGAAGGACTGTGGCTGACCAAGTTCGCAGATGACTGCAAACTGGGTGCCATAATCAACTCTCCAGCCGACACAAGCATCCTCCAAAAGGGCCTCATAGAAACAGACAACTGGTGCCAGAGCCATGGCCTCAAGCTAAATGCCAAAAAGTGTATAGTCATCCCCTTTGGCAAAAAAAAATGCCCACAAATTACCACATAGGTGGTAATTCATTAAGTACAGAAGAAGTAATTAGGGACCTGGGGACCCAAGTTGATAGCAATCTCTCATTTGACAACCACGTGGCCAAAATGGTTAGAAAAACATTTTATATAGCCCACCTAATCATGAAGGGATTCACATCTAGATCAGGGGAGGTCATCGTGCCTCTTTACTCATCCCTCATCAGGCCCATAGTTGAGTACAATGCCCCTTTTGGGATGTACCTTACCAGACACCTGCAGCAACTGGAAAGACCCCAAAAGTACCTCACCAAGCGGATCAAAGGGCTCAAACAGATGCCATATGCTGCTTGGTTAAAGAAACTCTAGCTCTACTCAGTGGCATACTGCCTGCTCAGAAGCGATCTGTGCCTGTCGTATAAAGCCATGTCCAACCCGGAATTAATGGACATGCTGCACCTCAGAAAATACAAATCCCATCAAGCTACATGCTCGAGAGACTTGAACCTCAGCACTGAAATAAATAGGACATGCTGGAGGGACAGATTCATGACCCAGAGGCTCCCTTCACTCTGGAATAAAATCCCAGTCCAGGTTAGGCAGAGTCCCTCATTGACTCTTTTCAAGAGGAATCTTGATGAGTGGATGGGAGATCATAGGTTTACCCCAGGTATCACTTCTGTGTCACTGTTAGACAGAGGCACAGTATACTAACCTCGAAAAAGGGCATAGCAAAATTAATTTAAAATGGGTGACGAAAGCCAAACACACTCTGGCTAGTCTTATAAATGCCCTAGGGCAGATAGCCTAGTATGAACCTATGAACCTATGATTAATCCTGAATGAATCAAAGAAAGGAAACACACATGAAATGGAGGAAAAGAAATCCATTCTTTCATGTAAGACTCTGGTATTCATGTTAATATGAAATCTACTGATGTTTACATACAAATGATATAATCTGACTACGGTACACTGAACACTGTTTGCATTGTTGCTAGGAAGCAGGAAGAAGTTTGCTTCAAGTGAAGGCTAGAAGTTTAGCTCTTTAAGCACATCACATAGTACACAGCATTAAGGTGATCTGCCTAATTTTTTCATATTCCTGTTCCTGACTCCAAGACTATAATGTGTACTAGTCCAGTTAGTTGCCTTCATGGCGAATGTTTATCACAGAATTACTGTTTGGTATTTTGAACACAAACTGTCTAGAAAACCATCGACCCTTTTTCACTTTCTAGTATCTGTTCATTTTCTGCAGAGACACACCTTTTGGGTTTATTTAGAACATCTGAGTAACAGTCACTCTTAACCCTGTATGTAGTTTCGTACAGCCAGACTATTCGGTGACATAAGGCTCCAAGCAGCACTGCACCCGTGTCATCATTTCCCTTTTCTTGCACCAAATCTAAAAACAGAAAACAGAAGGAAATATTGTTTGACAGTTGGCAGGAAGCAAGTTAAAATAATTGCTGCAATGGCATGTGAGCTCTGCACACAAATGTAGTGTCAAAGTTCTGCTCAGCATGGCTTTCATACAATGTAATGCAGTCTGGGTCCAATGCCAGCACCATTAGTTTCTATCCAACTGTTACAAAGTACATCTAACATGGTTTATAAAATTGTGGAAGAATGTCAGGTTAAATAAGCCGGAGAAGAGGAATCCAATCAGCAGACTTTTTTCTAATAAGTCTCCTACAAAAAGAGCAGGAATTAAAGCTGTTGCCCGAGCCGGAACAGATGGTGCTACACAGCTGCATGTACTACACGTGTATATTAAGGTTCGTCACATCAGTTTCTTATCTCCACAGTGACAAGTGAAATTTCCACATTTAAAGTGAAACCTTTTATCTTGACAGGCAGCAGAGTTTTAGATCTTTAAAAGGATGGGGGAGTCCTATATCCCTTGCATGATACCTTACATCAGCCAAATGGACAAGTGGTGAAGGCTTTGTCTCACAAAGATAGTTCATTTCCAGATACATAAAATATGGAATTGTCTGCCTCGGTCAATGCCTAAAAAATCAAAACACAGTCCCAGTGTCTGTAGCTCAGCAGGTAGCAGACTTGTCTTTGATGCTGAGAACAGCAGAAGCCTGTCAGTTATCTTCCCATAAAAGATGCCTGCATCCATGTCCCCTGTTGGACACTGTAGTATAGAATAAATTGGATGCTGCATTCTGGAGGTGCCATCCTTTGAATGAGATATTTAGTCAAAGTCCAGTCTTCCTTAATTAATAGCTGCTCAGCTGTATGTAAAAGATCCCATAGTATTTACAGACAAAAGAAAAAGGAAAGTGTGCCCTTATTCAGCCCAAATGACCTATACTCACTATAAATACTGCTTTGAGTCTTCCTGAAAACTGGTCACAGATTTAGCCTGACTAATCCAGTCCATCCAATCACAAGTCCTTATCCCATGTTGTAAACAAGGTGTCAAAATGTCACTTCAATAGTGATTATCATCTAGAGCCAATGTTAACACTGCTGGACAGCTAGCCACTAAACAATAAAGATGATGCATGCACAGTGTTTGCTGAAGTCAGTTGCCTACTTGGGTCACTCAATTTAGTGACAAATTAAAACTGCTCAGTAGTCAAATTAAAATAGTTTATCTGATGCAGTTTTGGTGAGTCAGTTAGTAGAGGTGTTATCCATTTGCCCACGATAAAAGAAATGGAGTCTGTGTTGGAATCCAAATGGTGTGAAGCAAAAGTTGGTTACATGTAGAATTACAATCACAATGATATTTTGTTTTCCACCAACAGAGAACCTTAAAAATGTCTTTAAGACTGAATGTTGATTTGGTAAATAGTTTAAAAGCCATTTGGATTGAGTTTTTGAACTTGATTGTTTGTTGTATATATGACATATTTAGGACTGGTCATGAGTGATGAGTCAGAGTTTCTGTATAACCAATAGAGAATCACTAAATTAGCCACACAGCAAATGTGTGAGATTTGTGGTAAGGCAGTTAAAACAATAAAACAGCTAGAACAGATAGGCCAGCATCTACTAGAAGGAAAGATATGGCACAAAAGTGTAATTTAAGGCTGAACATTTTGGAAGGTGAATAAAAAAATTGATGGAACATATCGATAGCAAGATGGAGGAAAGGGGGAATGCTTGTTGAGAGATTCCTTGGGAGCAGCACAGTTGAAACATCTAGTGCTACCAGATTCAGGAGTTAAGTATGGATAAAACTAAGGCCAGTCTTAATACATTATTTGATCTTTTTTGAAAAAGAGTAAACACTTGTAAAGTTGTGGAAACTGTGTAGGAAATTATTGTGCCAGAGAAACCTGTTTTTGTGACACATGACTGCTGTGAAGTGACACTGAAATATAATTTACACTTTGTTGATGTGATACACTAGTTGAAATGGAGCAGACTGAAATTTAAACTTTCATTCCCTACTGTTTCTGAAAGTGTTTTGAAATGAAAGTTAAGTACTTAATGTAATGACAGATCTTCATGTTCCATGTCCATTCACTTCTATAGTAGCATTGCTAGCCACAGAGAGAAGTCGCTCAGCACTTTTGAGACTCTCTTAGGTTAGATCTACTCCCCTTACTCTTCAATTAATCTTGCTCTCCATTTCTCCAGATTGATTTGGCCTTGATATGACCAGTTGACTAAGGACAACTAAATATCATTCCTCCAGATCAATCCACTAAACACAATTTACAGTAGGATGGTGGATGGTGGGGAGGGTATTTTGAAGTGGACAGAAGTGGACCATGAATATTTGTCATTATAATACATACATACATACATAATTTATATACACTACATGATCCAAACTGTTCATTTCAACAGTCCTCAATTATTTTCCTCTTGGGTAGTACCATACCATCACAGAATAGCACAGAGAATAGCAGCCTTGGTGGCTGACCTGGACCTTGAAATTATATTCAGTGTTTTGCAAAAGTATGCAGAACAGCTCTTGTTACAGTCTCACAGATATCATCTAGAGAAAGATTCTTGGAAAAAAAGCTAATGACATTGCTTTAAGTACCCTAACAGAGTAAGCATTTGATTTGCTTTGGTAACGCACATCCTGTAGCAAAATATAATACAGTCTGTGAGCCGCTTGAATAGAATAACCTTGGCAACCTTTAGTCTTAACTTATTCTGAGCAAAGGAGATGTAAAGTCAGTCATATTTCCTGATATTTTAAATTGTGTTTTCGGATGAAAATCTAGACATAGTGACAAATAATGTCTTTGTGTTTGAATATTGAGAAAAGAAAATTGATATATTGATGGATTGAGTAAGGTTAATTTCTGTAGTTACCTCTAGCATAAAGGCTGCATCAGTGTTTAAGGATGTATTATCTTTATGAAATGCAATGCATGTAAGTTTATAAAACCATTCTTACCAAAGTGACTGTCATGAAAAATATGGTCTTTCAACTAAAACAGTTAAGTTCAACTCTAGCCAGTGGTTTAATAGCGACAGTGCCAATTTTCAGGTATAATGCTAAGGTACCAAGGATTTACAAGCTGTCAAAGGTTGGCCTTAGAAGGCCAATCTTTAGAAAGTCTTGCTCATATTGAAAGATGCTAAGGAAGAAGCATTCATGTCTTGATGGAAATTACAACTGCTGCTAAATGGACTTAAAAACTGAAATCCCATGAGCCTCAGTTTGATATATTTGCTAAGAACTGGAGAAATGCAGGGAATGTAACTAGAAAGGAGAGGAAAATGATCTCCACTGGCTTGTACAATATTTTCTAGCAGTGGGTGTCTGTGCAATAGTAAGAATCTGGACCACTCTGAAAAGGTAAGCATGGTCCTTTTTTGTTAGAGGAGTTTGGGGAAAAAGCATCCAGTAAGCTTGAGGAACAAAAGATGTAGGTGAAGCTTGCTGAGTGGGTAGGATGAAGATCCCATCACAGAAGAGCAAATTAATCTTGGGGCAGAAGGGGTTATGAGGATGACCCTGATCTCTTAATCTTGGGGCAGAAGGGGTTATGAGGATGACCCTGATCTCTTAATCTTGGGGCAGAAGGGGTTATGAGGATGACCCTGATCTCTTAATCTTGGGGCAGAAGGGGTTATGAGGATGACCCTGATCTCTTAATCTTGGGGCAGAAGGGGTTATGAGGATGACCCTGATCTCTTAATCTTGGGGCAGAAGGGATTATGAGGATGACCCTGATCTCTTAATCTTGGGGCAGAAGGGGTTATGAGGATGACCCTGATTTTCTTCCAGTTCTTTTTCTTCAAGAGCTTCATCATAAGGACAAATATGGGAAAAGCATAGAAAAGATCTGTTGTAAACTGCCAGTCTAAAGTGTCCTGAGAAGTCTGTCACTGAGGAAGAATTAGAGATAAAAAAAAATTGCTTTTGGAGCTGATCTGGATAAAAAGAAGTCACAGCAATATTTGTCCTAATGATAAAATATGGCATCTTTCATGTATTGATGGAGGAAACTATGTGTGTTATAAATACTAACAGAGCTTGTCAGCCAGTCTTTTGGCCTTCATGGGAATAATCACTAAAAAAAGTCTTTCGGCTTTTCCCAGTTAGGGGTCATCACTGTGGATCACTGGTTTACTATTGATTGGCAGTGGATTTGCACGGTGTCAGGTTGCCAGCCTGGTGCCCAGCCTTCATCGAAGGCACACGCACACACACACCTACCTGCATGTCTTTAAAGTTCACTCGACCGCAGGGAGGACATACAGACTTCACACAGAAGGTGCTCCAGCTGAGAATCAAACCAGAGAACCTCTTGCTGTGAGGGCAACAACAGTACCCATTGCAGCATTGCAGCCGAACATGGGAATAATCATTGCTGTCAGAAAGTATTGACTCAGCATAACTCTCTCTGAAGGTTGCATGACCGCTTGGCAAATGGAATAGTAGTAGAATCCATCTCTTCTTGAAATTCCAAATCATTGTCTTTTGTTGTCTGGGTGAATGGTACTTACACACTAAAGGAGGAGGTCCCTGTAGAATCTTCAGCATTAAGAGGGGACCACCCTCATCCAGGATGTTGATGTGCAGAGTGGGCACTTCCTGCAAACAAATGACATGTACTTTCAGCCCAACCAAAGGCAGATATATCTGTGCTAGCAAACTCATTAAGAGAGGGAAAAGTAAGATAACATTCCCAAGCAAGATTTTCCAAGTGTAGCCATCACTGCAGATTTCAATAGCACACCCTAGAAATTTGAATTGGAAGGGAGCCAGGATCAATACTCAGACATGAGTGGATCTTTTATTTTTATTTATTTATTCACCGTTGACTGGTTTAGTCCCACTAGGCCGCTTTTCAGGAGAAATCAAAGGTAGTATTTAGGCTTTGGAATACTTCCCCTACTCTCTTTGATAGGTGCCATGAGATTGTTTACATCCACCTGGACAACCACCAATTCAAGCAGAGGGGATGTTGGTTTGATATCACATTTAAAGGATGATACACTCAGGAGGGCAAAACCTGCTAGTGCTTCACTGCAATGTCAGCAGTCCATCTACCTGGTGTGGAAGTAGAAGACACAATCTTGTGCACCCCAGGTGAGTGGGCTACATATTGCACCACTGACATAGTCCACTGCACAATCTTCATGTGGTGCTTCACATGCGGGACCAGATAGATTATTGTCATTATGAGTCCAAAAACCTTGATGGATAGAGCTGCTACTGTGGCAATGGGTGAAGAGAGGACAGAAGATAAAATTCTGCCTAATGAGATACGAGTATACAGGTCTGTGTATATGAGTGGTACCCATTGAATGTCTCAGTTTGTGTTGATTTTAGCTGGGATTTTACAGTGTTCACTAATATCCTCAAGGACTGAAACAATAGCAGTTAAGTAATCACTTTAATCAATGACGGTTTTGTTAGAGGCAGAAAGGAACCAGTTCTCTGGTTCCTAGCAGCCTGTGATGAGCTCAGACAGCTGCCGCAAATTTATTGAACACTTTTGTCGTTGAAAAGAGACTATGTGGGAGAATTTTGAAATGCTAATTATTGGTTTCCACTACCCTGACGTGCAGGACCTTCCAGGATGCCCAGGCTGTCTTGATATGCAGATAGGCATCCTTGAGGTCCAAAAATTAGATCCCGTTTCCTTTCTCTAAGCCTGAGAGGATTGAGTGCACCATGACCTTCCAGAATGTTGATTGTGTCACAAAGTAAGACAAACCACATAAGATGATACTTTGGACTGTGTAGCTGCTTTATTGAAGTAAAGTGATATGATCTAAACTTTTTGATATAGAAGGTTTTCAGTTTTTTGCATTTATATTTAGAGCAGTATGCATGGAAGTAGAAATAGATCATTGGCAGGTTATGTTTTAAATAGAGTATACATTCCTTTATGTTCTTGTTTGTAACTTGAGTTTAGTACACCATTGAGTGCATCCATCAGCCTAAGAAACATTTTATTTACTTCATGTTTTATTATGTTGAATAAATACCTGCTTTCATCTTAACCAATTTCAACAAGTCATAATTTCTTATAATTGGAGTCTCATCTAGGATGAAAAAAAATGTTAGTGTGATAGACATAAAAGTGCATATCAAGTCCATAGAGCAGGGTGTGGCAGAAGAAAAGATAGGAATTAAAAAATTCACACAATAGCAGCACTTAAACTTGAATATACGTGAAGATAAAGAAAGCTCAAACAAGATAAATCAAGTGAAGACATTTCAAGAAAAAGGAAAAAACTCTGGCCCCAGGAAGATTAATGTGAACAAGTAATACTGAGCTTCTAGAATTGTTATGAAAAAAATAAGTCCAGGATGAGTAAATCTGTGTGAGACTGCTTTGTTTTGTTTTATTAAGTCCTGCCTGATCTATAAAATTCTGTTCTAAATACTGCACAATGCACATATAAGAAAATATACAGTGATATGAAAGTATATAGAAACATTAGAACTGACAAGTTACCTGTTTTCAACAACATGCAGATGATAAAGGAGTCATAACGTTATTAGAAAAGTAAATAATGTAATTAGTTAACAAAATTCCATTCAGAATGAATAACATGAGATATTTTGTAAATTTCATTAATAAGATGGAGCGTTTCTTGAGCGTATAAGACAAATGTACATATTGTACAATCTGAGTTAAACCTAACTCTTGACTCATTCAGATTTTCAAATGATTAAGCTAGAATGCAATGCAGCACTTATTCTTTACGAAAAATCGAGTGAGAGAAAATCTGGGTAAATATGGTTTTAAATTGTACAATCAAGACTCCAACTTCTAAAAAAAGTTATGATGTAAGTTAAATTCTTAGAAAATATGAGACAGTATTACTAGGGTAGTGACTGGAAAAGCTTGAATAATACAGTACCACCGTCTGACCTAAAAAGTGCATGGCTACCCCTGACTATCTTAGAGAAGATATCTAAAGACATAGACATTTCAGACATTTTGACTGAATAAGAAAAGTCAAGATTCTGTTAATAAAAATTAGCAATACTCTATATCAGAGGCAGCTCGTGCTATAGGACTGCAGCCCCCGCCCCCCCATTTTGAAACGGAGAAGAAAACAGAAATCAAACAGAACGATAAAATGAATGAGTCCCGGAACTCCACGCATGCGTACTTGGAGTTCCTGGTACTCTCTCAGAACTCCAGACTGTTCTGCCAGGCAGTCACTGCCCTGCAGCCCAGAAGTCTGTGTGGTGATGACATCCGCGGAATGAACAACACCAGACTGCATCATCAGCAGTCTGGTGCTTCCAGCCTACTCTTGCGGGAAACCAGAATCATTGGCAGGCTGAGAAACCTACCAGAAGGGTCGTTAGCATGTGCGGGCTGAGGAGGACACTGCTGAAAGTGGATTTATGGTTAGCATGTTGAGTCTGAGGAGGACACTACTGAAAGTGGATTTATGGGCAAAGAGATGCTGATTTAGTGGATTTACAGGCTGAGGACAGGTACGGACATGCTGAACCTAATTAAGGTGGTGTGTGTGTGTGTGTGTGTGTGTGTGTGTGTGTGTGTGTGTGTGTGTGTGTGTGTGTGTGTGTGTGTGTGTGCGTGCGTGCGTGCGTGTGTGTGTGTGTGTGTGTGTGTGTGTATTGCCCCAGTCGTGATATACTGGTGGCTAGAGAGAAACAGGACACATGGTGTTGGGTCAGGCTTGAACCCTGTACCTTGGATGCAAGGTGGCAAGGGCCTGAATTCCCTACCCACCACCATTTGTAAAAAAATGTTTGCAGATCTTTGCCTCATATTTTATCTGTTCCTCATAAAATCTGTGGTTTCTGTAGGTTTGTTTTTCCATGCACAGTCAGTAGTGCAGTGGTGCACTGGTAGCATTATTGCCTGACAGCTACAGATTCTCTGGTTTGATTCTTGGCTTGGGTGCCTTGTGTGTGGAGACTGCATGTCCTCCCATCTTACAAAGACATGTGTCTACAGTGTTTCTCCCTGGGCCTCTGCTGAAAATTGGCTTTTGTTCCAAGTCAGACTTTTCTGGTTAACACATGTTAAATGAATAAAAATAACAAGATATTTGAATTTCAGACTTCATATTCCTCAGAAAGTACATGGTAACACAAAACCTTTTATTCTAGCAAGTTTCTAAGTTTATAACATGGGTATTTGAAATTAGTCCCTTTTTTGGTACTGTATCCCCCCATTATTGGCTTCATCCAGGATTTTTGTGCTAAGGTTGAGAGCTATGGTGAGAACTGAATTTGCTGAATATGTTTGGGGGCTGTATTCCCCCATTATTGGTTTCGTTCAGGTGTTTTGTGCTAAGAGGTTGACGGCTATGGTGAGTACTGAATTAACTAAATGGTAGCCATTTAAGTTTGTCTTCCTCTCTTTCACAAAACAGCTGATTCGGTATAGTGGTATGTTGCTCTGACTGTTTTGCACAGGGCTCTGGGTTTAAGATTTGGCAGTGAAATGTATGGTGGTAACACAGCATTTTATTCTAGCAATTTTCCAATATTATACAAACAATGTTTAAAATGTGTCCCTGGTTTTTGGGCTTTTGCCCCCCCCCCCCAAATAAATTTTGGCTTTTTCCAGATTTCTTGCATTGCAAAGTTCAGAGATACAGCTGAGTGTTGAGTAGATTTTACAAGGAGCTGAGAGCTGCAGGGGAACAGAAGTTTAGTGCTGCTTATGCTGAGTCGGCTTGCATTGTTAATAGCACAACAGGTGGTGTACTTGCTTTTGATGAAGAAGGCTGTGGGTTCTACTCCCACAGTAGGTAGATGCATTGCTCATACTGTACTGTGTTGTAAAGGGGGTGGATGCTGCAGTCCTTTTTGGTGAAGGTACCTACTAACTATGAACCTGTTATCAGTTTGCCATCTATTCCCTATTGCGATATTACTAGCTTATCATTTTTAATGCAGCATAGGCAATTTATTCCTGAAGGGCAACAGGCACTTTATTTGTAGAGAAAAAGGCTACATGCCTATAGAATGGTGCACAGCAATGGTTATTCCGGTCCACAAAGGAGGGGCCACAAGTGACCCTGGTAACTATTGCCCCATAAACCTGGTCTGCAAGGCTATGGAGCGCATCATCATGGAACTCATTAACAAAGACATTAGGAACCTCCAAACACCTGACCCGACCCAGTTCATCTTTGTTAAGGGCAGATCATGTCTACTAATCCTGGCTGACATCTTTGAGACAGTCACCAAGGCCATAGATGAGGGAAAGATGGTTCACAGCCTACCTTGACCTCGCCAAGGCGTTCAACACCATTCTTCACTCAGGTATTATAGAAAAACTCACCAGCCTGAACATAAACCCCTACATCACAAGATGGGTTGCCAACTGGCTTACAAACAGAACTCACACGGTAAAAATAGCAGGCTCCAGGTCAAACTCTAAACCAGTCATAAGTGGTGTCCCACAAGGCTCGGTCCTGGGACCCCTACTGTTTGGCATATACTTCTCAGAAGTACAGGCAAACACAGGAGGACTATGGCTAACCAAGTTCGCAGATGACTGCAAACTGGGAGCCATAATTGACTCTCCAGCTGACACAAAAAGGCCTTACTGAGAAGGACACCTGGTGTCAAAGTCATGGCCTCAAGCTAAATGCCAAAAAATGTATAGTCATCCCATTTTGGAAAAACAAAACACCCACGAATTACCACATAGCTGGCAGCCCCCTTAATACAGAAGAGGTAATAAGAGATCTGGGGACCCAGGTAGATAGTAATCTCTCCTTTGATAATCATATTGCCAAAGTAGTTAGGAAATCATTCTATGTGGCCCATCTAATTACCAAAGGGTTTGCATCTAGAAATAAAGAGGTTATAGTGCCCCTCTATTCATCACTCATTAGACCCATCATTGAGTACAATGTCCCATTTGGGATGTACCTCACAAGACACCTCCAACAGCTGGAAAGACCACAAAAGTACCTCACCAAGAGGATTACAGGCCTCAAAAATATGTCCTATACAGCCCGACTGAAAAAACTCTGGCTGTACTCAGTGGCATATCACTTACTCATAGATGATCTCTGCCTGACTTACAAAGCCATGTCCAACTCAGAATTGATGGACATGCTCCACCTAAAGAAATCCAAGTCACTGCGAGCCTCGCGCTCTAGTGAGCTAAACCTCGCCACAACAATAAATAGAGCATGCTGGAGGGATAGATTCCTGTCACAGAGACTCCCCATGCTTTGAAACAAAATTCCTATCTACATTAGGCAGAGCCCCTCAATAACACTCTTCAAGAGAAACCTTGACGAGTGGATGGGTAACAGAAAGTACACCCCTTGGATCACTTTATTGGCTCTGCCTGACAGAGACTCAGTTAATTAATCAATGGGGCGGCGAAAGCCGAAACACTCTAGCTAGGCTTATAAATGCCATCTGGCAAATTTCCTAGTACCTACCTATGAACAATGACATATAAAGTTGTTTGCTAGCAGCAACCTCTTCATTAGTTACAGATTTCTTTAATCTGGAATTTAGATGACTTTACTTCTTCAGAGATTGTGCATATTTACTGATACTGGTGGACTGTAGAAGTTTGAGTAGATTTTTAAGATGGAAATGTTCTGAATTGGGCAGTTTTGTCATTATTGGTGCATGCATTTTGTTTCATTGTTTAATGGAAAAATGTTCAAAACAAATTTAAAATGCCCTCTAACAACTGTATTGTACTGTACAAGGAATATAATTTAATACAATCAGGAAGGTGTATCAAAGAGCACGTGCATGTTTTGTGTTCAAGGAGCCTATGATTTGAAAACAGCCCAAAGTTAATCTTTATCTGCCACTGGCAAAATGCATTTTCCTTGAATGTGGGTTTCAATGAATGTGAGTTTCAAGGACAGAGAAGTTTTAATGCTAAGTCTATTTTCATTGTGAGACTGCATTGCTTTGTTTAGCAGATAGTGTCTGTGCTGTAAAATGCAAAATAAAACTTTCAAATGAAATCCAAATCATCGCAGAAGTAAAGCAGTATGCACATTACAGTGTTTATGGTAAATGGGGCAAAATAACCAAGGAATGGGACATTGGAATGGCTGCAAGGGGGAGGCTCCATTCAACCATGACTTTGTGACAGGGGAAGGGCAGCAAAGCAAAGACAGCCCTGGCTGAACTATACCTCTCAACTGTCCAGATTTTTGCTTCTTATTTTTGGTTTGTGGTTTTCTGGCAAATCATTTAGGAATGAAGCCACTAAATTAATGACAGACATTGAGTTTCAGATGTCATAACCTTCAGAAAAATGCATGCTAAAGCAAAACCTGTTATTCTATCAACTGTCTTGAGTTTATACAAGAGCAATTTTTAGTACTGTTTGTATGTTCCCCCAATATATTTAGCTTTGTCCAGATTTCCTACATTAAGAGGTTGAGAGGTACATGCAAATAAATCGCTTTATAGAATTCCAAACCTCTCAACTCTCCCCAATTTTGGCTCAAAATGTTGTTCTCCCCCTAATAATCCCTCTGCAAAATAGCAAGTTTGGAAGAAAACGTGGAGGGTTTACAATTATAAATAACTGTAATGATCAGAGTTATAGATTACTTTTATTTCAGAAATGCATATAGATGCTCTTATTTTGTCAGCTGCTCAAGTTAACAGTATTAATATTAAAAAGGTGTTCCTTCTTTGACAGGTTCCCAGCCATATTGTATGGCAATTTTATATGTTTGCATCATATTTTTGGTCAGTTTTTCATAAAATTGTGGTTTTCTGGCAAATTAGTGGCAAATCATTAAATATTGAAGTTAGAAAATAATGGCAGACATTTGAGTTTGATTTCATACCCTTCAGAAAATTCACACTAATGCAAGACCTACTACTAGTCTATTATATTTCTAAGTTTATAAGAGCAATATTTAAAAATTGTTCTTATTTTTGGGCCTGTGTTCCACTTCTATGTATGCCTTTGTCCATATTTCTTGCACTGAGATTGAGAGGTATGAGCCATCACCATCAGCCAGAGACATTTCAAATTGTGACATACTTGTTGCACCCCACTCCCCACTGTAGTGGCTTTGGATGTGTCCAAGCAAGGCAAGGAGCACTTATGCAGTGTAAGTGTGCAGAGTACTCCCCCATCCAAGGTAGACCACAAGTATGACCATGGCTTTTTATCTGTCCTTGATTTTGCAGAATGTTCTGGTTTTCTGTCATTTTTTTTTATACTGTTGATCTATGCTTCTTATTATTCAGAAAAGGCATGCTGTTGCAGTGCCTGTTGCTCTGTGTTTAAGTAGTAATGCTTTAATGACCATCAGATAAGCTTGTCTGAGATTGTAAGATACAATTCAGCTTTAATAAGCATACTGTTAAAGAATTACCAGCATTGAAAGCCTTTTTGTTGTTGCCATGCAGATAATATTTACATAACTAGATAATGTATAAGCCTTAGGTATTGAAATGCATATGACAGTATTTGTAATAAAGGACAGGATTACAGTATTTTTAGAAGCTCATTACATTTGTTGGAGACTTGTAGTCATCTCTGCAGGCTTTACCCGTAAACTAAACAGAATGTCAATCTATCATGTGTGGTCCATAACTTGTGCAGTAATCCTTTAAGCAATTTATCTTGAGCTTGTTTCTTGTTTGCTGTTCATTTT